>NC_133332.1:43199112-43434112 GCF_042186555.1 Aquarana catesbeiana
GCACATACCACCGATGAGTCCCTAACGCTTCCATCTCATAAGTATTTTTTTACACCATCAAAGACCAACCACCACCACCATCCACAAGGGTGACACCTTACCCGGGAGGGCCCCTCCACACCCGCAATGCACGCTGAATCCCATCCTGTAACCCCAGGGACCATAAATTTATACCCACTGCAGATAAATGGACACCATCCCCCCTCAGGTACAGCCTGGTATCTGACTCCAATTCCAAATGGCAGATGGCCATGCCCCCATTCCGAATAAAAAATCGGCCCACCACTTTATTGACCTTTATACGAGTCTTGTTGAGTGTTTTAACCGACCTCGCCATGCACCAAGTCGTCCGAGCCACCATGTCGGACCACAAGACCAGCATATAGGCTGTACGGAGCCGCAGGAAATCAAACTTGACATCCATAATGAGCTCCCTACTGGAACGAACCCCCAGATCATTCCCGCCAACATGGAGTACAAGAATGTTAGGTGGCCTGTCAAGGCGTGCAAAACGATGCACCTCAGGCATGACCCTGCTCTACATCATCCCTGGTAACCCTAACCAATGAACACACACCTTCCTCCTAGAAATACCCAGCTGCCTGCCATCCAGCCTAACGTCAGCTCCCCTGGCCCCCCAAAACACATATGAGTGGCCCACAATCCAGATGAGGCATGGCTGCACTCCATCTGAAAGAAAAGAAACAAAACCACTGGATAACACCACACCCACCATGAATACTCACCCAACATGCAAGAACCACATAGACACCAGTCCTCTATAAGTCACTCCCCCTACCATCGGCTAATCAGCCAACAAATGCGGGCGAATGTAAGTACAGAATATCCTGGAGTCCCATCTACCAATCCGCTTAACAGCCGTCTCGTCCAGCCCACACCGAGTGGCCTCTGTGGCTTCCCCAGTATGGAAGGAGTGCGAGGCTTACAGTTTTTCTTCCACACCCACTGCCCGAAGACTCTTCCGGAAAATGGCAATGAACTGAAACTTGGAAAACGGAGACCCATCCCCATGTAACAGAAACGCCCCCCCCATGACTGGGTGAACCTCTAAAAACTCCCATACTGCCCCCACCAGACACACCGTGGAACCTTGCAGGGCAAACAGCTGTACCCACACACCCTTGCCCGCCTGGTCCGACTTGGGCCTGCGCAGCAATACCTGCACCCTGTCCCTCCTCCAAATCAAATCCTGCACCAATATCCCCCCCCCCCCAGAACCTTCCTAGAAGGAGTGACAAGCTTGATAATCTAGAACGCCCCAAAAAAGGCCAAAGAAAAAGCTGCTTTAAATAGGGAGACCTCATACCTTGATGTACATAGTGAGCCCAACTGTATAAAAATGGCCTGTAAATTAGCAAAGCACATGGGCCACCTAGTATCCTTGCGCTTATGCGACTTCCGATACCCTTTTACAGCCTGTCGAACCCAAAAATCTTTTGTAAAATCCACCCAGCCCTGCAACTTAAAGAAAAATGCCAAGCCAGCCAGTTTCCGCTCAATGGCAGACACCGACGCACCCTGCTCCAGGTTCCTGGAAACTAAGTAAAGGACCATCAGCCTTACCTCCAAATGTTCCCGAGCCACCCCAGCCTACCGAACCATCTCTAACCACTCCCGCCATAACTTGTATGCCGCCCACGTGACCTCACTCACCAGCCTTCTGATCCATCCAGCGACGGCTCCAAGGCAATCTCCCACAGCCAACCAGGACAAGGAACCCCCTGTTGCTCGGCCGCTGGTGCCAGCTCTTGGGAACCTGTTCCACTGAAATCGAGACAAGGAGTTAGCCAAAGTATTGTCGACCCCCAGGAGGTGTGTAGCATACAGAAAAATATTCAACTGCAGGCAGCGTAGCACCATGTGGCACAGCAGCTGTATGACTGGTTGTGACGACGCTGAGATGTGGTGAATGACTTCAACCACTCCCATGTTGTCGCAATTCAACCGAAGTTTCAAATGCCCCATAACCTGTTGACCCCGCTGCATCGGTAAACAGCTCCAAGTCAAAATTGCTCACCGGTCCAGACATCCAAACTGATCTTCCATTTTAGCTTTCCAGAAACATGTGCCACACCCTCAAATCCTCCCCATGTTCCCTATTGAGATGGACAAAATGGGTAGGAGACCTAACCCCTGCTGTAGCCACCAACAGCCATCGGCAAAACACCCTACCCATGGGAATAATGCGACATGCAAAGTTAAACTTACCCAACAGGGATTGTAGCCTCCGAAGCTGGATCTTGCATAGTCCCAAGATCCCACGAATCTCCGTTTTGAGTGCCAACAATTTATCCTCCGGCAGGTGACACTCCATGGTGTCCGAGTCCAGAACTATGCCTAGGAAACTGAGCATGGTAGTCGGACCCTCTTGTCCTCAGCCAAAGGAATACCGAAGTTACCTGCAATGTGCAGCAATGTGGATAGAAGTATCGCACACACATTAGAAGAAGGTAGCCCCACGCAAAGGAAATCATCCAAATAATGAGGAACTGAATGTCTCGAACAGAGCGCAGGAAATGGAGCAGCCCATGGGCAAGCAGCATTCTACATAAAATTTGTCCTGCTAACAGCACCCCAGCAAGCGGAAACTGTCTGGATGGACTGGGAGCAAATGAAAAGCCGACTCGATGCCAGATTTACCCATCAGAGCCCCTTTTTCATAGAGGCAAACCCAGCTAACTGCCACGTTAAAGGAAGTATACAACACCATACACGCTTCTCGATCTATGGCATCGTTGACAGAACCTCCTTTTGGGAAGGACAGGTGATGGATTAGGCAGAACTTGTTTGGCTCCTTCTTAGGCACCACCCCTGAGGCAAGATCACCAAATCTGGCAAAGGCTTTACCGAGAAAGGCCCACCCATGCGACCCAGAGCCACCTCCATAGCCAATTTGTCAGAGACCACCCCCGGATGCAGCAATGCAGAACACAAATTCTGCACCATAGGCAGCAGGGCAGCCAAGGAACATGGGATCCGAAAACCCTCCAAGAACCCCTCCCCTAACAGCCGCGCAACGTCCTGGTCTGGATATCTATTTAGGAAAGGTTGCATCCTTTCCCCCCTCACCGGCTTCATTTCCTTTGTTTGCTAACTCTCTGGCACGGCCCTTGCCTTTTTTAAAGCAGCGGGACACGGAATAAGAACCTCTGCAGCCAGAGCACTCATGTTTAAAATGGCATGATAACCCAAACTTACATGATCCCTCAATGTACTGCCAACAGAGACCCCATTTTTTTGCAGCCGTTTGTCCAAGGGAGGTTGTAACACCGGCCCCTCCTGAAAAAAAATGGTTTGGGGGCCCACGCAGAGGACATAAGCCGCATTCAGAGGCTAATGTCCTTGTGGTCCCAGCGGAGGGATGGACGGATGGCCCTACGATGCCGAAACTGCTTGTTGCAACGTACCCAAGCAGATCCTCCATAGACTCTGTGAGCCTGGCCGATGGTGTCCATGTAACAAAAGAGCGCCGAACAGTGTTCTGGATTCTTCTCCCCAATGACGCCTGCCATAATGTCAAAAGCTTGCAGCCAGTTTGCGAAAGTCAGTGGAATCAATCTGTACCGCCGCTTCTCCTCTTCCTCCTTTTAGTGTCATCAGGCTTGAGCCTGTCCAGGTTAAATTTCTTTAGAGGTAGCAAGGAGAAGATCTCCACATACTCACCTTTGCAAATCTTTTCTCGGACTTCCTAATTCAAATATGCCCCTAACGGCCCTTCAAAGCACACGTAGACTTTTTGCATTTTGCAGCGTTGGCTAACCACACAGCATCTGTTTTTTCTGTGACCTCCTGCGATGCTCCGGCCCTCTCCCCAGCCACTGCAATTGCTGCCCCAGTGGCCGGGGGCAATACTGAAAGCCCTGTGGTGACAAAGGCTACCACTGAGACTGGAGGGAGGGAGAGGGCACCACGCTGGACCCCGTACCTGCCCCATCTACAAATGACGCACCACCCGGCGAAACCCACGGTGACACCTGAGGGAGTTGTACCCCTTTTTCCCCTGCAAATCGTTGTACTATATCCCGCAGACCTCCCAGTAAATCGCGCAGCTGTGCATCCATCCCTGGAAGTGGCAGGTGTAGTACCTGCTCCTTGCGGGCCAGCCGCCGAGCCCCCAGCCTTTGGCGCGGCCCTGATATCCACTGAATCACCCCCATCCCCTACTCTCAACAACCCACCCAATGCAGCACTGAAAGAACTAATAGATACAGAGGAAGACTTACCAGGCTGACCAGGGGTGCCAATGAGAAGACCAGGGGTGCCCCCAACAGCCGCCGCTCCCGAATCCACCGATGCAGGATGGCTCTGTGACGCCTCCTCTTCCGAGCATGACAGCTCTCCTTTAGACCGCTCTCCTGGAAGCTGATGTTCCTCCATCCTAAGCATCCCAGGCGAGGAGGGCCTGGATGCTGTGGATCCATGCCGTTGCTGGATCCTCCTCCCAGCACCGGATCCACCCACAGAAGAGCCTCTCTGATTGCCCACACATCTGGCACAGCCTCCGATTTCCTGCCACTTTGTCTGCCTCTCTCACTGCCAGCAGGGGGATCTGCCATTGTAGCAGAGCCTCCGACCGCGTCTGGTAACGGCCCAGGGGCCGTGACTGTTCGTCGCCCATGCAAGGACTCCTCCCTTGCAGGAGCGTCAGAGGGGGAGGAGTCCGCCCGCTCCCAACAGTGACGCCAAGCGTGCAGGTGAGGCGTGCGTGTCCCGCCGCCTCGCTCACCGAGCTTCGCCTATGGCGAGGATTTTGTCCAGGCGCGCTACCTGCAGAAGCCGGTGGTCACTTCACTGGTGTGCCTGAGAGGTCCTGGGCGGGGCTCCTTACATGGTGCAAAGCTCGGGGGGAGGATCCAGGTAAAAAACGCTCCGGAGGCCGAGGCCTCCAAATGAGTGGGAGTTCCTGCCGCCCTGCTTCCGACCCGGATGCCTGGTCTTCAACCAGGGATGCCACCTGGCTGTGCAGCCACTTGGGTCCCTTTGTCGCGGCAGGCACCCACAGCTGGGCTAGAATCTTGTCCACGTCTGCAATGCTGAAAGCTCTCCCCAGCAGCGTAGAAACTGCCTCTTTTTTCCTCCTCTGCCACTCCAATGATGCCCGAGAGATCTCGCCTTCCCCTAAATAAACTAAAACCCCCCCTATCCTGCTGCTCCAAGCCAATCCTACCTCTCCCCTGTTTTATCCACCTTTTCTTCTTTAACCTCATAGTTGCCTCCCCTTCTCACCCTGTCATGCCAGCCCTTCACTACTTTTCATTATATTCCTTTCGCACCGGGCCTCACTTTCTCAGGGTTTCTATGTCAAAAATAGAGCTTAAAGACTCATAGGAGGACACACAGATGTCTCCCCCTCTCTACTAGCAGCATAAGGATTATTCATTTATACTCAGGCTAGAAGCAAGCATACAGCCAGTACTGACATTTCTAACTAGAAAGTCCACCTTTCTTCAAAACTACCATGGATACACTGACCCTTAAAGTGGTTGTAAACCCTGTATAACCACTTTTACCCACAGGTAAACCTATAATAAGTCTTACCTGTAGCTACCATGAATTTCTCCAAAACTTGCACAGTTTAGGAGATATTTACTGTATCTGTATGTGCTGACGTCATTGGCACATGCGCACTGAAAAAACTCCTGCTCGTGCCATTTTTTCAGCTGCTGTGCCGTTACTAACGGCTCCTGTGTGCATGCGCGGGAGTGACGTCATCGTGGCTCCGGCCAATTACAGCGCTAGAGCCCACGAACCCGGAAATAACTCCGGGACCACATGTGCCGGGACCGCTGCAACAGCTTTGTTCAACAGTAAGTATTTCATAATGAGCTAATATGCAATACATACTAGTTCATTATGCCTTTGTCGTGCAGGTTTTTTTTTTTTTCATCTGGGTTTACAACCACTTCAAATACTAGAGAATTATAGTATGTTCTTAATGCAAAGTGAATTTTCAACTGTCTTAGTGAATTGGGAATATCAATAACTAAAAAAAAAGGAACATGATTAAATGATTGAAGGTAGCTCAACTTTACCTCATTTACTAAGCTAAGTGAAAATAACTTTTCAAAGTGAAAATTGACTTTGAAAGTAAATCAACCCCATTATGTAATGTCTTGAACTCTTCTTTTTAAATATAGTTTGTTTATGTAAATAATTCAAAGTTTATAAAACTTCAGTATATAAGCTTGTAAGCATGGCAAAATGTGAATTATATTGACCATGAACAATTATAGTTTCTGTTTAAAGGGTAGGCACATGTTTGATACACAGTGTCATAATGGCTGCAAAAATAAGCACAGGGCATTACATTAAATCAGAGATTTAGTCTGAGTTTAAACAAAGTGCGTAAAGAGTAATTGGCTATTTTTTTTAACATGAATACAAATGTTAACATTAGCAGCAGTAAGCAACCCACACAGAAATTGGATCTATAAATGATTTCACACAAGAGTTATACACATTAACATGGGGACAAGGTGCTTTGGGGTGGGGAGGGGGGCGCAGAGCATAGCACCCCCCCCCCATGTTGAGGGCATGTGGCCTTGTCATTGAGGAAGCCCGCTGACAGCTCTCATGAGTCTTTGGTTGTTAAGAACGCAGTGGCCAGCTTCCCAGCCCACTGTTTAACAACCAGCTATTCTTCACACAGAATTTAAATCGGTCGATCATTTTTCGACCGATCCGAATTATAATGGTTCTGAAAACTTGGAATTTGTTAAAACAAATAAACAAAACAAATTTTTAAGAACTTCAACTAAATTCATTGAAATATAGGTACTAATGCCCAAACCAAAGTAAATAAATGTAAGACTAAGTAGCTGCCAACATAATGTTCCCTACAGTGCTAATAATGTAATGAATAATGTGGCGCTTACTCAAATTATATTTTCAATTGTGTAGTCGGTAACCGGTACTATAGAAGGGATGGACTGCACCTAAATGAGGAGGGTGCAGATCTGCTGGGAATGAAGATGGCCAAAAAGTTAGAGGGGTTTTTAAACTAGGCGATGGGGGGGGGGTCCAGAGGCAGAGATAGCCAGCGCAGAAGATATTCCAGAGGGTAGTATTGGGGGCATTAGTGGTAGGTTAACCAAAGCACAAAAACACAAGGTGAGTATAGTAGCAAGTCCTAGTTGCAATCTCGAAACACCCAATACGGGGACAATATGCGACCGGTCTAAACTATGTGGCATGTTCACCAATGCCAGGAGCATGGCGGACAAGATGGGTGAACTAGAGATACTGTTATACGAGAAGGATTTGGATTTTGTGGGAATTTCAGAGACCTGGTTCAACAGCTCTCATGATTGGCTGGCAAACATTCAAGGGTATACCCTATACCGCAAGGATAGAGAGGGTAAAAAAGGGGGAGGGGTATTCCTATATATCAAGAATAATGTACAAGTGAATGTGAGAGATGACATCACTGAGGGAGCTAGAGAGGAGGTGGAATCCTTATGGGTAGAGCTCCAAAGGGATGAAGCTAAGGGGAAAATAATACTGGGAGTATGCTATAGGCCCCCTAACCTGAGGGAGGAAGTGGAGACAGATCTCCTATCACAATTTGGATTAGCAGCAAGGATGGGAAGTGTTATCATAATGGGGGATTTTAATTATCCAGACATAGACTGGGCGGAGGGAACTGCACATTCATTTAAGGCTCGCCAGTTCCTTAATGTCTTGCAGGACAATTTTATGGGTCAGATGGTAGACGCACCAACTAGAAATAAAACATTACTGGATCTACTGATTACCAACAATACAGACCTGATCACGGATGTGGAAATACGGGGCAATTTAGGTAACAGTGATCACAGGTCAATTCTTTCAGTATAAATCACACAAATAGGAAACATAAAAGGAATACAAAGACACTGAATTTCAAAAGAGCCAACTTCCCTAAACTACAAACCTTGCTAAAAGGCATAAATTGGGATAAAATATTAGGAACAAAGAATACGGAGGAGAGATGGGTTTGCTTTAAGAGCATATTAAATAAGGACATTAGCCAATGTATCCCATTGGGTAATAAATTTAAAAGAGCGAACAAAAGTCCTGGATGGCTTAACTCCAATGTAAAAATGCATATAAAAGCAAAGGAGAAGGCCTTCAAAAAATACAAGGTCGAGGGATCATCCTCAGCATTCAGACTTTATAAAGAATGCAACAAGAAGTGTAAGGGTGCAATTAGGACAGCTAAGATAGAACATGAAAGACACATAGTGGAGGAGAGCAAAAAAAATCCCAAGAAATTCTTTAAGTATGTACACAGTAAAAAAGGGAGGACAGACCATATTGGCCCCATAAAGAATGAGGAAGGACATCTGGTTACAAAGGATGGGGAGATGGCGAAGGTATTGAATTTATTCTTCTCCTCAGTCTTCACGAGTGAATCGGGGGGCTTCAGTAACCAAAACTGCAGTGCTTATCCTCATGACACAACACAGGAAGCACCTCCATGGTTAACAGAGGACAGAATTAAAATTAGACTTGAGAAACTTAACATTAATAAATCACCGGGACCAGATGGCTTGCATCCGAGGGTACGTAGGGAACTCAGTCAAGTGATTACCAGACCATTGTTCCTAATTTTTACAGATAGTCTACTGACTGGAATGATACCAGCTGATTGGAGAAAAGCCAATGTAGCACCAATATTTAAAAAGGGCCCAAAATACATCCCTTAGAATTACAGACCAGTTAGCCTAACATCAATAGTATGTAAACTCTTTAGGGGATGATAAGGGACTATATACAAGATTTTAGTAATAAGAACGGTATCATTAGCAGTGATCAGCATGGATTCATGAAGAATCGTTCTTGCCAAACCAATCTATTAACCTTCTATGAGGAGATGAGTTGCCATCTAGATAAAGGAAGGCCCGTAGACGTGGTGTATCTGGATTTTGCAAAAGCATTTGACACAGTTCCCCATAAACTTTTACTGTACAAAATAAGGTCCGTTGGCATGGACCATAGGGTGAGTACATGGATTGAAAACTGGCTACAAGGGCGAGTTCAGAGTGTGGTGATAAATGGGGAGTACTCAGAATGGTCAGGGGTGGGTAGTGGGGTTCCCCAGGGTTCTGTGCTGGGACCAATCCTATTTAATTTGTTCATAAACGACCTGGAGGATAAACAGTTCAATCTCTGTATTTGCAGACGATACTAAGCTAAGCAGGGCAATAACTCCTCCGCAGGATGTGGAAACCTTGCAAAAAGACCTGAACAAATTAATGGGGTGGACAACTACATGGCAAATGAGGTTCAATGTAGAAAAATGTAAAATAATGCATTTGGGTGGCAAAAAAATGAACGCAATCTATACACTGGGGGGAGAACCTTTGGGGGAATCTAGGATGGAAAAGGAACTGGGGGTCCTAGTAGATGATAGGCTCAGCAATGGCACAATGTGAGCCGAGTACAAGCATTGCTAGCACACCAGACTTGCTACTGGTGCCTCTGTCTGCCTGGATATAAATGGACACAGCACAGTGCAGCCTGTCCCACATCTCAGCAGCTTAACCTTCACTTGCAAAGTTCCGAAATGATCTCCAGTGCCTGCCACCATCTGTGCAACACCGAGCATACAATCAGATCCATCTGCTAGAGGAGAAAACTCGATCCATAAAAGCTGATGTCTCTTCAGTATCTCCAGAGAAGGTTCAGTGGAGCTTTCTGGGTCCTCCCTGCTGATTACATGGATTCACTGACGGAGGGTTCCTGTCTGTCTTTTCTCTGTGAGGAGATCGAATGTGGTGTCCCCCAATCAGTGGATATCCTATACAAGCTGATATATAGCTTGCCTCTGGTAAGCACTCATTTTTACAGGTGGTGGATTCCTCACTGGGTGTGTGTCAATGATATTTTGAATAATCACCGTTTGAACATTGATTTTGCTTCAGGGATCTTTGTCTTTTCAATCATCATCATTTATTTTCACAGTTTTATGTCATTTATCGTTTTTTGTCATTTACCACTTACCAACGATTTGGTTTTGGGACTTTTCTTCTTTGGTATTATCACATAATTTTTCCAGCTTACTTTTTGCCACTTTACATGATTGATTTTTATTAGATTGATTTTTAATATTTTCATTTATATTGTACTTTGTATTTTTCTGGTTTCACTTTCAGTAGTTTAACAATTCAATCCTGTAGCACGGTTCCTTAGAGTATTTCTGATTTGTGTATTTGTGTATGCCTCACAATTTGAACTGCTGCTTATTTAATATTTTATGTTTGTGTAAGCGCGGTAATTTTGTATATTTTTTCAATACAGAAAGGACAGGAGGGCCCTGCTCGTAGAGCTTACATTCTAAAGGGAGGGGGTGGTGGTACAAAAGGTAATAGATGCAGATGTAATAGAATTCATGTTGGTACCCCTTATGGATTAATCCATCTCCAATCAATTTTGCCTGATTTTGAACTCTTCTTTCTCTGTACAGTTTCTTCTCAGTCTAATTAGTTGACGTTTCGGTATATTCACAAGCCAAGGTGCATAGTGACAGCTATCCATTTCTGTCTGAAATACGTCTGTGTTACCAATTTTTCTCCTTCATTCCTTATGTCCAGTACCAAGAAATTTATTTTTTCATCACTAATTTCCCAGGACAATTTAATATTTTTATTATTCGTATTCAAATCATAACCAAAATTGATAGGACTCTCTTTGTCTCCAGCCCATATAACGATAAGATTATCAATAAATCTTTTAAATAATAGTAGTTGTGGTTTCTTACTATACAAGGCTTCCTCCTCCCATTCAGCCATATACAGGTTTGCTACACTGGGTGCATACTTAGTGCCCATTGCTCTCCCCCGTATCTGCTTATAATAATTGCCCTTTCACACTGGGGCGGTTTGCAGGCGCTATTGCGCTAATAATAGCGCCTGCAAACCGACCCGAAAGTGCCGCTGCTTTGTCTTCAGTGTGAAAGCCCAGAGGGCTTTCACACTGGAGCGGTGCGCTAGCAGGACGGGAAAAAAAGTCCTGCTAGCAGCATCTTCAGATCGGTGAAGGAGCGGAGTATTTACCGCTCCTTCACCGCTCCTGCCCATTGAAATCAATGAGACAGCGAGGCTTTACCGCCGGCAAAGCGCCTCTGCAGAGATGCTTTGCGGTGGTCTTTAACCATTTCTCGGCTGCTAGCGGGGGGTAAAACCAGCCCACTAGCGGCCGAATACCGACGGTAAAGCGCCTCTTACAATAGCTGCGCTTTACCGCCGACGCCGCCCCCGCCCCAGTGTGAAAGGGCCCTAAATCTTATCATACCAGAAATAGTTGTGTTCTAAATCTTTTTCGCACACATTTTAGTTCACTCAACTCTCAATTACTTACATTGACACCATTAGGACATAACGTGGAGTTTCATCCTAACGGTTTTATATCTAATTTTTAATATTTATTGATTTTATAGATGTATTGCTTTTTCTTAAATATCCACTAGCTGTCGCTATCCATTTCATTCTCTGGCCTATTTTGGTTGATGGGTGTCATTCTAGGTATCGCTGTTTTGTTACCATGTCATTGAAATATATACATGCATGTCATTGATTTCTCACCACTATGTTTATATATATATATATATATATATATATATATATATATATATATATATATATATATATATATATATATATAATATGTGAAGTGCTTGTTTTTTAGTTTATTATATCATTTATTTATTAATTTTTTAATTTATTCATATTGCGCTGGTCAGGATATTGAATTGATGTAAGATTAGGTGCTGCAAAGACAGTTGTGGTTGCCATGACAGTGGAGTTTATTATATAACGCCGGCATCGTACACCCAACTCCATACCCTTGATGAAGTCATGTGAGCAGTGACGCAACATGTTGGGAGGAGGCGGGTAACGTCACTTCCAGCCGTGGCCAAGACCAGAAGTTCTTTTGTTTGTAAAGTTGAACAGTGCTATTTTTAACTGTATTTGATTACTACACCATGGAGACCTCTCTTTGTTGCATGTAAACTGCATAGATGGGAAAGAAGAACCTGTAAAGAACTCAACATCATCAGTGCAAGCCATTATCATCTATCTGGATGGTTGTCTCTGGAAAAAGGATGGTACTACCTTGGAACCTGGAGCTACATTTATACAGAGGCTTTACTTGACCTGTAGGGGCCTTTTTTCTAAGGTGAGAGGCTGGGGCAAACCACTAGCACACTACGGATGGTGGAAGCACTTGGATAAATTGGATCCCCTTTTTGCACAAGCACATTATTTCTTATGAACCTTATGAATAGGCATGTTTATGACGCTCATTCACTGCATTGTCATTTTGGAATTATTGCACTTTATTATTTATGAAGAAAACTATATTTTATTTATGTATTGCTCTTATATTTGCACATTCAGGATGATCGTTATTTGTCACTTTGCAATATTTCACTTTATTGCTTATGAAGAAAAATGTATATTTATTTTTAATCAAAAGCCATGTCTGCGCTAAACTAAGAATCAATAATAAAAATTGTGAAAAAAGCAAATATGAGCATTAAAAAATGCAAATATAACAATCATACGTGCTATTGATCTGTGATAAATAATCAAGGTGCAACATGCATAAAATATAAAATCCAAGTGCTGATAGAAGTATCAAAAGTGTATTCACTTCTCCAATAAAGTGATATGTAAAGTTCATAAAGTTCATAAATAGCAAATGCAAAGTTCATAAATAGCCAAACTCAAAGTGCATAGATATAATGTCCATTATAAGCGATATACATCATGCTCATCCAAAACAGTGTGTACAGGGATATAAAGCATGCTTCAGTGCTCTCCAGTGACCCCCAACAGCATATGGGCTCACATCTGAGCGTGTGACACAGTAACTAAACTATGTCTAAACAAGCATGGGAGCCACTCCTAGGCTCTAAAAGGTATGCAGGTGCTGACCTCCAACTTGCTCAGATAGCATCACGATTCATAAAATAGGAAAAAAGAAACTCCATAGTGTAATATATCCAACAATTTATTGTAAAATAAACACTTCCCCTCATAGGGGTACTCACATTGTGTAGGTGCGTAAGTGCACCATCCTATTTAAGGCTATAGTATATAAGGAACACTGGTACGGCGTTTGGTGTGGTGTGTACTTCTCGTCTGCTCCTCCGTGCTGACAGCTCCATCCTGGCCCCTCCCCTACACGTATTCGGCACAGGGATCACGTGCCTTCTTCAGGGAAACGTGACAGAGTGTGTGGCGAGGAGAGCCAATCAGCGGCACCTACACGCAGGGGGACATCTAGGAATGTAATCAGGGCACTATTATTGAGGAGGTTCCATCTGGAGTTTCCCTTTAAGCCTGGGCACAGGCGAGGGAGGTCTTAAGAGGGGGGGTGCTGTCATGGTTATGCAATATAGTTTGTCGATCAGCATACCTGTCTCCATGTGTTCATCTCTAGAGACCAGCTGACCCTCACCTGACTGCTTTTGTAACCTCTCCTCTAAGCATGGCCCCACCCCAGGCCCTATCAGGGAACCCTATATTAACCTGTGCACTGCAAGCCAGCAGTGCTGATCAACCATTGTGTGTTAGCCTCTGTGTGTACTTGCTGTGTTTCCTACATCTGATTCCTGTTACCGACTTTGGCCTGTTCTTAACTATTCCTGTCTGCTCGTGACCCTGACCTTTGGCGTGTTCCCGACCATCCCTGTTTGCCTGTGACCCTGTACCTTGGCGTGTACTCTGTTGTCCTTGTCTGCTTGTAGCCCCGACCTTGGCTTGTCCCTTACTTTCCTTGTTGTTCCAGCCTGCTGCCTCCTTCCTCTTCTCCTGTAGTCTACCGTGAGCATGAGTTGTGAGACCCTGGGGGCCGTGACCTGGAGCCAGACTGCAGCACAGTCCATCCTTACCATTAACCACTTCAGCCCCGGAAGGATTTACCCCCTTCCTGACCAGAGCACTTTTTACAATTTGGCACTGCGTCGCTTTAACTGCTAATTGCGCGGTCATGCAATGCTGTACCCAAACGAAATTTGCGTCCTTTTCTTCCCACAAATAGAGCTTTCTTTTGATGGTATTTGATCACCTCTGCCGTTTTTATTTTTTGCGCTATAAACGGAAAAAGACCGAAAATTTTGAAAAAAAATGATATTTTCTACTTTTTGTTATAAAAAAAATCCAATAAACTCAATTTTAGTCATACATTTAGGCCAAAATGTATTCGGCCACATGTCTTTGGTAAAAAAAAATGTCAATAAGCGTATATTTATTTGTTTGCGCAAAAGTTATAGCGTCTACAAACTAGGGTACATTTTCTGGAATTTACACAGCTTTTATTTTATGACTGCCTATGTCATTTCATGAGGTGCTAAAATGGCAGGGCAGTACAAAACCCCCCCAAATGACCCCATTTTGGAAAGTAGACACCCCAAGGAAATTGCTGAGAGGCATGTTGAACCCATTGAATATTTTTTTTTTTGTCCCAAGTGATTGAATAATGACAAAAAAAAAAAAAAATTACAAAAAGTTGTCACTAAATGATATATTGCTCACACAGGCCATGCGCATATGTGGAATTGCACCCCAAAATACATTTAGCTGCTTCTCCTGAGTACGGGGATACCACATGTGTGAGACTTTTTGGGAGCCTAGCCGCGTACGGGGCCCCGAAAACCAAGCACCGCCTTCAGGATTTCAAAGGGCATAAATTTTTGATTTCACTCCTCACTACCTATCACAGTTTTGAAGGCCATAAAATGCCAAGATGGCACAAACCCCCCCAAATGACCCCATTTTGGAAAGTAGACACCCCAAGCTATTTGCTGAGAGGCATGTTGAGTCCATGGAATATTTTATTTTTTGACACAAGTCAGAATGTGACAATTTTTTTTTTTTTTGCACAAAGTTGTCACTAAATGATATATTGCTCACACAGGCCATGGGCATATGTGGAATTGCACCCCAAAATACATTCTGCTGATTCTCCTGAGTATGGGGATACCACATGTGTGGGACTTTTTGGGAGCCTAGCCGCGTACGGGGCCCCGAAAACCCAGCACCGCCTTCAGGATTTCTAAGGGCGTAAAGTTGTGATTTCACTCCTCACTACCTATCACATTTTTGAAGGCCATAAAATGCCCAGATGGCACAAAACCCCCCCAAATGACCCCATTTTGGAAAGTAGACACCCCAAGCTATTTGCTGAGAGGCATGTTGAGTCCATGGAATATTGTATTTTTTGACACAAGTTGTGGGAAACAATTTTTTTTTTTTTTTTGCACAAAGTTGTCACTAAATGATATATTGCTCAAACATGCCATGGGCATATGTGGAATTACATCCCAAAATACATTCTGCTGCTTCTCCTGAGTACGGGGATACCACATGAGTGGCACTTTTTGGGTGCCTAGCTTCATACGGGGCCCCAAAATCCAATCACCGCCTTCAGGATTTCTAATGCCGCGTACACACGGTCGGACTTTCCGGCATACTTGGTCCGGCGGACCAGAGTGTGCCGGACAATCCGCCCGTGTGTGGGCGGTGGCGGACTTTTCCAGCGGACTTCTTCCCAAAAGCCCGCCGGACCTAGATTTTAAACATGTTTGAAATCTTTCCGTCGGACTCAGTTTCGGGCGGAAAGTCCGCTCGTGTGTGTGCTGGTCCGACGGAAAGCCCGCTCGTGTGTAGGCTGGTCCGACAGACCAAATACGACACGAGGGGATGGTATTGCATCTCGCGCTCGCTGCAATAGGAAAAACAAATCTTCCTATTGCGGCGAGCGCGGGGCATACCAGGCCCTTAGGTCTGGTATGGATTATAAAGGGGAACCCCGCTACGCCGAAAAAACGGCGTGGGGTCCCCCTAAAATCCATACCAGACCCCGATCCGAGCACGCAGCCTGGCCGGTCAGGAAAGGGGGTGGGGACGAGCGAGCGCCCCCCCCCCCTCCTGAACCGTACCAGGCCGCATGCCCTCAACATGGGGGGTGGGTGCTTTGGGGGAGGGGGGCGCCCTGCGCCCCCCCCCCCCAAAGCACCTTGTCCCCATGTTGATGAGGACAAGGGCCTCTTCCCGACAACCCTGGCCGTTGGTTGTCGGGGTCTGCGGGCGGGGGCTTATCGGAATCTGGGAGCCCCCTTTAATAAGGGGGCCCCCAGATCCCGGCCCCCCACCCTATGTAAATGAGTATGGGGTACATGGTACCCCTACCCATTTACCTAGGAAAAAAGTGTAAGTAATAAAACACACTACACAGGTTTTTAAAATATTTTATTAAACAGCTCCGGGGGGGGATCTTCCTCCGGCTTCGGGGGTCTTCTTCCGGCTTCGGGGGTCCCTCCGCTTCATCTTCTCCCGGCGTCCGGTTGGTTCTTCTCCGCTCTCCGGCCTCTTCTCCCGGTGTCGCAGGTCTTCGGCCGGCCCCTCCGCTCTCTTCATGTAGCTCTATTGCGAGCGGAGGTCCGGACTTCTGGGCTTCTTGGCTTCTTGGCTTCTCTTCTCTTCTCTTCCCCCAGATGTTGACACGACGCTCTCTCCGGCTGGACTGGTCTCTGAGGGCTGCGTTGTGACTTATATAGGCGGAGACCCCGCCCCCATATGATGTCACAGTCCTTGGGCATGCTGGGACTGTGACGTTTTAGGGGGCGTGGTCGACCACGCCCCCTAAAACGTCACAGTCCCAGCATGCCCAGGGACTGTGACATCATATGGGGGCGGGGTCTCCGCCTATATAAGTCACAACGCAGCCCTCAGAGACCAGTCCAGCCGGAGAGAGCGTCGTGTCAACATCTGGGGGAAGAGAAGAGAAGAGAAGCCAAGAAGCCAAGAAGCCAAGAAGCCAAGAAGCCAAGAAGCCCAGAAGTCCGGACCTCCGCTCGCAATAGAGCTACATGAAGAGAGCGGAGGGGCCGGCCGAAGACCTGCGACACCGGGAGAAGAGGCCGGAGAGCGGAGAAGAACCAACCGGACGCCGGGAGAAGATGAAGCGGAGGGACCCCCGAAGCCGGAAGAAGACCCCCGAAGCCGGAGGAAGATCCCCCCCCGGAGCTGTTTAATAAAATATTTTAAAAACCTGTGTAGTGTGTTTTATTACTTACACTTTTTTCCTAGGTAAATGGGTAGGGGTACCATGTACCCCATACTCATTTACATAGGGTGGGGGGCCGGGATCTGGGGGCCCCCTTATTAAAGGGGGCTCCCAGATTCCGATAAGCCCCCGCCCGCAGACCCCGACAACCAACGGCCAGGGTTGTCGGGAAGAGGCCCTTGTCCTCATCAACATGGGGACAAGGTGCTTTGGGGGGGGGGGCGCAGGGCGCCCCCCTCCCCCAAAGCACCCACCCCCCATGTTGAGGGCATGCGGCCTGGTACGGTTCAGGAGGGGGGGGGGCGCTCGCTCGTCCCCACCCCCTTTCCTGACCGGCCAGGCTGCGTGCTCGGATCGGGGTCTGGTATGGATTTTAGGGGGACCCCACGCCATTTTTTCGGCGTAGCGGGGTTCCCCTTTATAATCCATACCAGACCTAAGGGCCTGGTATGCCCCGCGACGGGGCTAGCAAGGTGTCAATCTCGCCGATAAAAGCGGCAAGATTGACATCCTTCTCTAGTCCCGTCGCACCTGAGTCACGTTCAAAATGAACGGACTTGTCCGTGTGTGGGCAAGTCCGTTCATTCTGAAAGTCCGCCGGAACTCCGGCGAAAGTCCGTCGGAAAGACGGGCGGACTTAGCCCGCCGGAAAATCCCGGCGTGTGTGGGCAAGTCCGTTCGTTTTAAAGTCCGGCGCACCTGGCGGACAAAGTCCGTCGGAAAGTGTGCCGGACCAAGTAGGATAGAAAGTCCGCTCGTGTGTACGCGGCATTAGAGCGTTAATTTTTGATTTCACTCCTCACTACCCATCACAGTTTTGAAGGCCATAAAATGCCAAGATAGCACAAAACCCCCCAAAATGACCCCATTTTGGAAAGTAGACACCCCAAGCTATTTGCTGAGAGGCATGGTGAGTATTTTGCAGCTCTCATTTGTTTTTGAAAATGAAGAAAGACAAGAAAAACATATTTTTTTTTCTTTTTTCAAATTTCAAAAGTTTGTGACAAAAAGTGAGGTCTGCAAAATACTCACTATACCTCTCAGCAAATAGCTTTGGGTGTCTATTTTCCAAAATGGGGTCATTTGGGGGGGGGGTTTGTGCCATCTGGGCATTCCATGGCCTCCGAAACTGTGATAGGCAGTGAAGAGTGAAATCAAAAATTTACGCCCTTAGAAAGCCTGAAGGCAGTGCTTGGTTTTCGGGGTCCCGTACGCGGCTAGGCTCCCAAAAAGTCTCACACATGTGGTATCCCCGCACTCAGGAGAAGCAACAGAATGCATTTTGGGGTGTAATTTCACATATTCCCATGGCATGTTTGAGCAATATATCATTTAGTGACAACTTTGTGCAAAAAAAAAAAAAATTGTCTTTTTCCCGCAACTTGTGTCACAATATAAAATATTCCATGGACTCGACATGCCTCTCAGCAAATAGCTTGGGGTGTCTACTTTCCAAAATGGGGTCATTTGGGGGGGTTTTGAACTGTCCTGGCATTTTATGCACAACATTTAGAAGCTTATGTCACACATCACCCACTCTTCTAACCACTTGAAGACAAAGCCCTTTCTGACACTTTTTGTTTACATGAAAAAATTATTTTTTTTTGCAAGAAAATTACTTTGAACCCCCAAACATTATATATTTTTTTAAAGCAAATGCCCTACAGATTAAAATGGTGGGTGTTTCATTTTTTTTTTCACACAGTATTTGCGCAGCGATTTTTCAAACGCATTTTTTTGGGGAAAAAACACACTTTTTAAAATTTTAATGCACTAAAACACACTATATTGCCCAAATGTTTGATGAAATAAAAAAGATGATCTTAGGCCGAGTACATGGATACCAAACATGACATGCTTTAAAATTGCACACAAACGTGCAGTGTCGTCAAACTAAATACATTTTTAAAAGACTTTAAAAGCCTTTACAGGTTACCACTTTAGATTTACAGAGGAGGTCTACTGCTAAACTTACTGCCCTTGATCTGACCTTCACGGTGATACCTCACATGCATGGGGCAATTGCTGTTTACATTTGACGCCAGACCGACGCTTGCGTTCGCCTTTGCGCGAGAGCAGGGGGGGACAGGGGTTCTTTTTTTTTTTTTTTTTTTTTTCTTTATTAATTTTTTAATTTTTTTCCTTTTTTTAAACTGTTCCTTTCATTTTTATTTTTTTTTTTATCATTTTTATTGTTATCTCAGGGAATGTAAATATCCCCTATGATAGCAATAGGTAGTGACAGGTACTCTTTTTTGAAAAAATTGGGGTCTATTAGACCCTAGATCTCTCCTCTGCCCTCAAAGCATCTGACCACACCAAGATCGGTGTGATAAAATGCTTTCCCAATTTCCCAATGGCGCTGTTTACATCCGGCGAAATCTAAGTCATGAAATGCTCGTAGCTTCCGGTTTCTTAGGCCATAGAGATGATTGGAGCCATTCTGGTCTCTGATCAGCTCTATGGTCAGCTGGCCGAATCACCGGCTGCATTCTCAGGTTCCCTGTTGGGCCAGGAGAGCCAGAGAAAAACATGGAAGACGGTGGGGGGGGGGAAATCCCTCCCACTGCTTGTAAAAGCAGTCTAGAGGCTAATTAGCCGCTAAGATTGCTTTTACATGAAAGCCGACCGCTGGCTGAAAAGAATGATACCAAGATGATACCTAAACCTGCAGGCATCATTCTGGTATAACAACTCAAAGTCCAGCAACATACCAGTACGTTGCTGGTCCTTGTATTGTAAACTTTTTTTTCATGCAGCCTGTGGGCTGAACGAAAAAAAGATATTGATCGGTGGGTATGCCCACCATTAGAATACCTCCCTTCATCCACCCACTTCTAATGATGGGCATACATGCACCATTTATATATGCCGAAGCATGGGGGCATCCTCCCGCAAAAGGCAGGAGCAAATTGCTCCTCCACCCACTGCTGCCCCCACGCTTCGGCATATATGCTGAAGTATGTAAATGTGGTGGTGAAATCACCTCCGACAGCGCTGGAGTCACGGCTTTATATATCGTGGGAGCAAAAGCTGTTGCTGTCAAGATAAATAAATCCGCGCTGCAACTAAATGGCGTACCTGCTAAGCAAATGATGGTTAACAAAAAAACAAAGTAACATTACAGTATAACAGTAATACTTACCATACCTGCAAAGCAAATACAAAAAAAAACATAGTAAAAAATAAAACATTTAACGCAACCTGTGCCTACCTAAAATATATATATGCCGAAGCATGGGGGCATCCTCCCGCAAAAGGCAGGAGCAAATTGCTCCTCCACCCACTGCTGCCCCCACGCTTCGGCATATATGCTGAAGTATGTAACTGTGGTGGTGAAATCACCTCCGACAGCGCTGGAGTCACGGCAAACGCTGTTGCTGTCAAGATAAATAAATCTGCTCTGCAGCTGAATGGCGTACCTGAAAACAAAAAAGTGGTTAACAATAAAAAAACAAAGTATAAAAAAATTGCATACCTATAAAGCAAACATGATAAAAACATAACAATAAAACATTGCAGTATAGAATGCAGAACAATAGAGAGAGAATAGAGAGAGAGAACAATAAAACGACAACTATTTTTGTTTTTTTTATTTTATATTTTTTTTGTATTTTTATTATTTTTTTTTTTTTAACACTTTTTTTAGTAACTTTAACTTTTAACTGTAACTGTACCAGGTTTGGGTCTCTCAAAATGCGATGGCATCTTGGGAGACCCTGTGTTAGTGTGCCTAGTCTGTGCCGTGCTGAACCCTACGCTAATACTCCACTAGTGTATGGTAGCGTTCAAAACATTCACCAATGCATAGACCAGGATTGTCAGGACAGGAGGGACAACAATACCGAGTGTCACGCCTAAATCCGCGCTTGCTGCAGACACGACATCTTTTTTGGGGGGCTCGTTGGGTAGGGGTACTCTGGAGGACATAAGGAAAATGCCTCCCATGCAGCCGGCTTACTGCATTTGGATTGGGAAGGTGAGGTGGAGCACCATCTGGAAACAGAAGGGCTCTGACGATCTCTTCCTGGAATTTAAGAAAGGATCCAGTCCGTCCTGAAGCTCTGTATAGCACATGAGCGTTCAGCAAAGCCAATTGAAATAAATAAACAGACACTTTTTTGTACCAGCGTCTGGCCTTACGGGCAACTAGGTACGGCGCCAACAACTGGTCGTTGAGGTCCACCCCTCCCATATTAAGGTTGTATTCGTGGACACAGAGGGTTTCTCCACAACACCAGTCGCCGTAGTAATTTGGGTCGTCGTGTCTGCATGAAGGGAGGTAAGAACGAAAACATTCTTATTGTCCCTCCACTTCATAGCGAGCAAATTATTATACTGCAAGCAGGCTCTCTCCCCCAGCCTAAGACGGGACTCTACAAGCCGCTGGGGAAAGCCCCGGCAATTAGGTCGCACGGTGCCACATGCTCCAATCTGATGATCAAACAAGTGACTAAAAAGTGGCACGCTCGTATAATAATTGTCCACGTACAAGTGGTACCCCTTTCCGAATAAGGGTGACACCAAGTCCCACACTATCTTGCCAGCGCTTCCTATGTAGTCAGGGCAGTTTATCGGCTCTACGTGACTATCTTTGCCCTCGTAAACCATAAATCTACATGTATAGCCTGTGGCCCTGTCACAGAGCTTATACATAGTTACATAGTAGGTGAGGTTGAAAAAAGACACAAGTCCATCAAGTCCAACCTATGTGTGTGATTATGTGTCAGTATTACATTACATATCCCTGTATATTGCGGTCATTCAGGTGATTATCTAATAGTTTCTTGAAGCTATCAATGCTCCCCGCTGAGACCACCGCCTGTGGAAGGGAATTCCACATCCTTGCCGCTCTTACAGTAAAGAACCCTCTACGTAGTTTAAGGTTAAACCTCTTTTCTTCTAATTGTAATGAGTGGCCACGAGTCTTATTAAACTCTCTTCTGCGAAAAAGTTTTATCCCTATTGTGGGGTCACCAGTACAGTATTTGTAAATTGAAATCATATCCCCTCTCAAGCGTCTCTTCTCCAGAGAGAATAAGTTCAGTGCTCGCAACCTTTCCTCATAACTAAGATCCTCCAGACCCTTTATTAGCTTTGTTGCCCTTCTTTGTACTCGCTCCATTTCCAGTACGTCCCTCCTGAGGACTGGTGCCCAGAACTGGACAGCATACTCCAGGTGCGGCCGGACCAGAGTCTTGTAGAGCGGGAGAATTATCGTTTTATCTCTGCAGTTGATTCCCCTTTTAATGCATGCCAATATTCTGTTTGCTTTATTAGCAGCAGCTTGGCATTGCATGCCATTGCTGAGCCTATCATCCACTAGGACCCCCAAGTCCTTTTTCATCCTAGATTCCCCCAGAGGTTCTCCCCCCAGTGTATAGATTGCATTCATATTTTTGCCACCCAAATGCATTATTTTACATTTTTCTACATTGAACCTCATTTGCCATGTAGTCGCCCACCCCATTAATTTGTTCAGGTCTTTTTGCAAGATTTCCACATCCTGCGGAGAAGTTATTGCCCTGCTTAGCTTAGTATCGTCTGCAAATACAGAGATGGAACTGTTTATCCCATCCTCCAGGTCGTTTATGAACAAATTAAATAGGATTGGTCCCAGCACAGAACCCTGGGGGACCCCACTACCCACCCCTGACCATTCTGAGTACTCCCCATTTATCACCACCCTCTGAACACGCCCTTGTAGCCAGTTTTCAATCCATGTACTCACCCTATGGTCCATGCCAACGCACCTTATTTTGTACAGTAAACGTTTATGGGGAACTGTGTCAAATGCTTTTGCAAAATCCAGATACACCACGTCTACGGGCCTTCCTTTATCTAGATGGCAACTCACCTCCTCATAGAAGGTTAATAGATTGGTTTGGCAAGAACGATTCTTCATGAATCCATGCTGATTACTGCTAATGATATCATTCTTATTACTAAAATCTTGTATATAGTCCCTTATCATCCCCTCCAAGAGTTTACATACTATTGATGTTAGGCTAACTGGTCTGTAATTCCCAGGGATGTTTTTTGGGCCCTTTTTAAATATTGGTGCTACATTGGCTTTTCTCCAATCAGCTGGAACCATTCCAGTCAATAGACTGTCTGTAAAAATTAGGAACAACGGTCTGGCAATCACCTGACTGAGTTCCCTAAGTACCCTCGGATGCAAGCCATCTGGTCCCGGTGATTTATTAATGTTAAGTTTCTCAAGTCTAATTTTAATTCCGTCCTCTGTTAACCATGTAGGTGCTTCCTGTGTTGTGTCATGAGGATAAACACTGCAGTTTTGGTTACTGAAGCCCCCCGATTCACTCGTGAAGACTGAGGAGAAGAATAAATTCAATACCTCTGCCATCTCCCCATCCTTTGTAACCAGATGTCCTTCCTCATTCTTTATGGGGCCAATATGGTCTGTCCTCCCTTTTTTACTGTTTACATACTTAAAGAATTTCTTGGGATTTTTTTTGCTCTCCTCCGCTATGTGTCTTTCATGTTCTATCTTAGCCATCCTAATTGCACCCTTACATTTCTTATTGCATTCTTTATAAATTCTGAATGCTGTGGATGATCCCTCAACCTTGTATTTTTTGAAGGCCTTCTCCTTTGCTTTTATATGCATTTTTACATTGGAGTTAAGCCATCCAGGATGTTTGTTCGCTCTTTTAAATTTATTACCCAATGGGATACATTGGCTAATGCCCTTATTTAATATGCTCTTAAAGCAAACCCATCTCTCCTCCGTATTCTTTGTTCCTAATATTTTATCCCAATTTATGCATTTTAGCAAGGTTTGTAGTTTAGGGAAGTTGGCTCTTTTGAAATTCAGTGTCTTTGTGTTCCCTTCATGTCTCCTATTTGTGTGATTTATACTGAAACTAATTGACCTGTGATCGCTGTTACCTAAATTGCCCCGTATTTCTACATCTGTTATCAGGTCTGTATTGTTGGTAATCAGTAGATCTAGTAATGTTTTATTTCTAGTTGGTGCGTCTACCATCTGACCCATAAAATTGTCCTGCAAGACATTAAGGAACTGGCGAGCCTTAAATGAATGCGCGGTTCCCTCCGCACAGTCTATGTCTGGATAATTAAAATCCCCCATTATGATAACACTTCCCATCCTTGCTGCTAATCCAATTTGTGATAGGAGATCCGTCTCCACTTCCTCCCTCAGGTTAGGGGGCCTATAGCATACTCCCAGTATTATTTTCCCCTTAGCTTCATCCCTTTGGAGCTCTACCCATAAAGATTCCACCTCCTCCCTAGCCCCCTCAGTGATGTCATCTCTCACATTCACTTGTACATTATTCTTGATATATAGGCATACCCCTCCCCCTTTTTTACCCTCTCTATCCTTGCGGTATAGGGTATACCCTTGAATGTTTGCCAGCCAATCATGAGAGCTGTTGAACCAGGTCTCTGAAATTCCCACAAAATCCAAATCCTCCTAGTACAACAGTATCTCTAGTTCACCCATCTTGTCCGCCAGGCTCCTGGCATTGGTGAACATGCCACATAGTTTAGACCGGTCGCATATTGTCCTCGTATTGGGTGTTTCAAGATTGCAACTAGGACTTGCTACTATACTCACCTTGTGTTTTTGTGCTTTGGTTAACCTACCACTAATGCCCCCAATACTACCCTCTGGAATATCTTCCGCGCTGGCTATCACTGTCTCTGGACCCTCCCCCCCATCGCCTAGTTTAAAAACCCCTCTAACTTTTTGGCCATCTTCATTCCCAGCAGATCTGCACCCTCCTCATTTAGGTGCAGTCCGTCCCTTCTATAGTACCGGTTACCGACTGAGAAGTCGGCCCAGTCCTCCAGGAACCCACACCCCTCCTTACTACACCAGCTCTTCAGCCACTTGTTTACTTCCCTAATCTCCCTCTGCCTCTCTGGTGTGGCTCGATGTACCGGTAGTATTCCTGAGAACACTACCTTGGAGGTCCTTTTCCTCAATTTAGCTCCCTAAAATCGTTCTTTAGGACACTCCATCTGCCTCTGACTTTGTCATTGGTGCCAACGTGCACCATGACAGCCGGGTCTTCCCCAGCCCCTCCCAGTAATCTGTCCACATGATCCGTGATGTGCCAAACCCGAGCGCCCGGTAGACAACATACTGTTCGGCGCTTCAGGTCTTGGTTACAGATTGCCCTCTCTGTCCTTCTAAGAATTGAGTCCCCTACCACCAGAATCTGTCTTTCCTTTCCCTTTGCTGGCCCCCCACTCTCACTGGAGGAGTTCTTCCCCTGGCAGCTAGGAGAGTCCCTCATCTCCAGCAGTGCTGGTCCCTGACTGGTAACACCAATGTCACTCAATGGAGCGTACTTATTGGGATGCTCCAGTCCTGGATCGGCCTCCCTGGCACTTCCCCCTCTACCCCTCCTGACTGTCACCCATCTACTCTTTGCTAGTGCCTGCACCTCTTTGTCTCCACCCGCCTCTGTGCTGGCCCCTGCCGGCACCTGCCGTGTACATTCCTGGCTCACCTTTAGTATGGAGGGACTTCTCAGTGCTGACAGTTGCTTCCCCAGATTCAGAACCTGGGCTTCCAGGGAAACAATGTGCTTACATTTTGCACAGCAGCACCCCGTATCTGGCACGCTTGCTGGGAAGGTACTGTTTGAAGGACAAGCGGCCAGAAAACTTAATCAGGGACTCATCAACGCAGACAACTTGATGGGGGTAAACAAGTCTGCAAAACGTTGGTTGAAGTGGTTTACGAGGGGCCGAATTTTGTAGAGCCGATCGTATGCAGGGTCTCCACGAGGACGACAGAGTTCATTGTCGTTGAAGTGCATGAACCGCAAAATCTGCTCGTATCGTGCCCTGGTCATGGAGGCAGAGAACACGGGCATATGGTGAATTGGGTCAGTGGACCAATATGACCGCAACTCACTCTTTTTGGTTATGCCCATGAGGAGGGAAAGGCCCAGAAAGATCTTAAATTCGGAGACCGTAATTGGTCTCCAATCTCTGGCAAGGGAGGACTGGGGAATAGTGGCGATGTGTTGACCAGCGTACAAATTGCTTTGGTCCACAATAGATCTATAGAGATCTTCGGTGAAAAACAGCGAATAAAAATCCAGTGGCGTAAAGTCAACTGTTTCCACCTGAATTCCGGGTTGGCCAGTGAAAGGGGGAAGTACGGGTGCTGCAGAAGTGGTGGGTTCCCAATTCGGATTGGCGAATGCAGCAGGAAGGGCACTATGGGCACGACGGGCCTGTGTTCGTCTTCTTCTTGGTGGCAGCGGGACACTACTTGTGCTTGCCAACTCGCCAGCTTGAACTGCACTTATGGGACTCGCCACGTCACCACGTGATACTGCAGTGCTGGATGTACGACCAGGGTGTACTAGGCCGCTGGTGCTTGCCAGTTCACCAGAAGGAGTAGCGGCACTAGTACTTCTCTGCTCCATACGAGAGCCCTGCGGTTCTTGCACTTCAAGGACAGAAGAAGTTCGGGGTCTGGTACGCCTGACCCTAGCAGGGACCACAACTCCGTCGTCAGAGCTATCTGTCATGGAGCCGCTGTCCTCTACAGGTTCGTATTCTGAGCCTGAACTTGACAGATGAGTGACTTCCTCTTCACTATCTGTCATACTCAGAAACGTGTAGGCCTCTTCACTAGTGTACCTTCGATTTGCCATTTTGGCCTCTAAATTTAGGGGTACACTAGTGAGACTCACAGGCAAAAAAGCTCCTTACTGTTAGCGACTGATTCAAAACGCTACCAAAAAACTGTTAGCGATCGCAGGGATCAGGCCTGACTCTGCGAACGCTGCAGTTATGTGTGCTTAGTGTTTTGTAAGTGTCAGTTATCGATCGATACTGCACTTGGGTGGGCTGGGCTGGGCCGAGGGGCAAAACGCAGGTGCTAGCAGGTATCTGGGCTGATCCCGCTAACACTGTGCTTCAGGGAACCCTAAACTGCTGGGGAGTATAAATCTGATCGGATCAGATATCGATCCGTTCAGATACTATAGCACTAAGGGAGGTGTATGCTGCGTGCGTGGGTTTCAGCGGTACTGGCGCTAACCTGCCGCTGCCTGGGGCGACACAGACCTTATCAGATCCTAAAAACTTAACTTATATCACCGCCGGGTAATTAGGGGGTTAAACCTTTATAAGGTAATAAACGGCGGGTGCCCTAAAACTATAATAAACTATAATAAACTGTAATAAACTATAATAAACTACAAAAAACAAACTAGCTAACCAGCGTCACCCGTAACACTTATACGGTGATCGCTGGTGAAAGGGTTAACTAGGGGGCAATCAAGGGGTTAAAACCTTTAGCAGGTAGTATATGGGGGTCCCTGTCGCTATAAAACACTGAGAGCAAAACTATATACTTACCTCCCTAACTAGCGTCACCTGTGTCACTAATACAGCGATCAGAAAAACGATCGCTTAGCGACACTGGCGACGGGGGGTAATCAAGGGGTTAACTTTTATTAGGGGGGGTTAGGGGGGTACCCTGGACCTAAAGGGGGGTACCCTAGACCTAAAGGGGGCTAACCTAACTGCCCTAACACTTGCAACTGACACAAACTGACACCAATGCAAAAAAAAAAAAACTGCTATTGGTGTCAGAGTGACAGGGGGTACAGGGGGGTGATCGGGGGGTGACAGGGGGGTGAAAAGTGTGCCTGCGTGTTCTACTGTAAGTGTAGTGTTGGTGCACTTACTTGGATGTCTTCTCTCCTCTGCGCCTGGACGAAAAGACCGGCTCGAGGAGGGATGACATCACTTCCTTTCCCTCTGTTTATATTACAGAGGGAAAGGAAGCGTTTTCATTTGCCGGGAGCGATCGGGAGGGGGTGGCCAACAATGGATGGCCTCCCCCTCACCTCTCATCGCCCGCGAACGAGAGCCGACCGCCTATGGCACCGGGGGGGGGGGGTTCGATCGGCACGTGATTCTGCCTGCCCGTGCCATTCTGCCGCCGTATATGTGCGTTAGGCGGTCGGCAAGTGGTTAAAGGCTCTGGTGAACACCTGCTGGCTCTTAGACTCCGCGCCCTGGGGAATCTATGCTCTAGCTCCCAGTGGGATCTGTGTCAGTGATCCAGCAGACCTGCTTCCTGAACCTCCCAGGGTTCAATCCGCAGCAGTCAGCCATAGGGTCCACTACCTTGTGGTACATTCCTGATCCCAACGGTGTGCATCTGTCACCCAGCCTCTAGGTGACCTGACACGGACATTCCGACCGTGTGTGGCCTCCATCGGACATTTTCCATCGGATTTTTTCGACACACAAAGTTTGAGAGCAGGCTATAAAATTTTCCGACAAAAAAATCTGATTGCGTCAATTCCGACCGTGTGTGGCCATTTCTAACGCACAAAGTGCCACGCATGCTCAGAAGAAATTCCGAGACGGAACAGCTCGGTCTGGTAAAATTAGCGTTCGGAATGGATACAGCACTTTTGTCACGCTGCAATGTCAAAAATAGTTTAATGCAGCGCACTCTCTTCTTCTTTATAATGTGAGAAGAATGAAGTAGTTTTGCTGCTCATATTCACACAGACTTCTCACAAATTTATTTCTTTATTATTTATTGGGATTCCCTCAATATATTTACATTTGTCACATCTGACCAAATTTTTTTGGGGTTGTTTTTAAATATTTTATGTTTTTTTCAAGGCTGTTTCTTTTTTCTTTTTTTGGTGTTTGTCTTTTTTTCAAGGCTGTTTTTATTGGGTTTTTTTTGTGTTTTACTCCATAATATTTTTGTGTGTGTTTTGTGTGTCAAGTTACCACAACACCATTATTATCTTGTATTATTTAATCTCAAGGAGATTGTTTGGTGTTGGTGTCCCTTGTTAATTTCACATTGTATTTTTGAAATGTACCTGAATCCTCACAAACAAACTGTCCTTTTTGAAGGAAAACACACATAGGCGAGTATAATTGAAACAAAAATTCCTTTATTAAGGGCTCACAAC
Organism: Aquarana catesbeiana; assembly: GCF_042186555.1. Taxonomy (NCBI): domain Eukaryota; kingdom Metazoa; phylum Chordata; class Amphibia; order Anura; family Ranidae; genus Aquarana; species Aquarana catesbeiana. Next base: position 43,228,152 of record NC_133332.1, read on the forward strand.
CAAACAAAGAGGGAGGCAACGCTGGAGAAACAGTTGAAATTGGCGAAGCCTTTGACCCCCAGGGCACACATCAATTATTTACCAGCAAAATTGGTGGCCTGAGGAGTCCTTATCTAAGGGAGTGCAGTCTGGTCCAGAAGTCCCAGAGATCCGGAAAACAGCAGATGACATCTGTGTCCCCAGGCTGTGGTACTACAAGAGCCTGCATCTTTTGCCAGACCAGACTGAACCCAGGCCATCACTCTCTGGTCTTTCTTAAATGCTTCCTTCCACGCTGTGGCTCTGGTGTGGGAGATGTGCCAGGAGGAGGAGTAGGACCTTGAGGAGTAGGAGGAGGAGGAGTAGGACCTGGAGGAGGAGGGGGAGGAGGACCATGTGTGAGGTCACAAATGTGGGTAGCACATGTTATTTCGCCCCTCAACCCCTTATTGAGAGCTTCCAAAATTAGGAACTCACACAGGAGTCGTTGGACCTCCTCCATCCGCATCATTGTGCAGGCAATTATGCCAGCAAAGTCCTCCTCCACAGTGTGGAGGGTTCTCAGGGCCTCTGTAGCCTTCCAAAAGAGGCCTATGGTAGCCTCCTCCAGGTTACTCCTCTTCCTGGCACTTTCTCTTTGCAGGTGTAGGGGAGGGACCTGCATATCAGGCAGCCTGCTTGGCCCGGCCACCTCCTGGCTGAGACTTCCCTGTGTATGAAAAAGGGACATGGTTTTAGTTTTTGCTTCATCAATCACAATCATAAATTAGTAGTACTCCAAACTAACATCTAGTTAACATCATTGATTGAACAAGCAGAAATATTTAGAGGAATGCTATACCTGGCTCAATCTGGGCTCCTCCACATGTTGCTGCCTGGAGGGCCCAGGTTGGGTGTCACAAGCCTCAGCTGGGGGGGAAGGAAGCGTGGAAGGAAGACTGGAGAGTGCTGGCCTGGGTTTAGTCTGACCTGCCAGAAAATGCAGCCTGTCATAGTACCACAACCTGGGGAGATAGATGTCATCTGCTGCTCCGGATCTCTGGGAATGCTGGACCTTCTTGTGCTCCCTTAGATATGTGCTCCTCAGGCCACCAATTAGAACCTTCAAATAGATGATGTCTGCTGTGGGGATCACCATCTTCACAAATTCCAACAAACTATCCAGCGCTGCCTTCCTCTTTGTTTGGTTCTTATAATGTGGGTGGTTTATCTGCCACAGACAAGGCAGCTCCCTGTACATATCAATGAATATGGCCATAAATTCATCCTCTCTAAAGATATCCATTTTCACTGCAAGACACAACACAAGACAAACCCTAATGTCAGCCTAAAATTCACTAAACTTGTGCAAATACAGGCCTCAATCTAGGAGCAGTATAGGCCCAATGTTAAATCTTACCTTTGCAATCACGACCGGCGCCTCCGTTACTCCTTCCTCCGCTCACAGATCGTACGTACTACGCACGCGTGTTACGCTTTATAGACACTGCGCATGCATGAAACTCCGCCCGCCCCTGACGTTCTTTCTAGTCTATTCCCCGCCCCTTCTCGTTTGGCGCAGTGGGGGAAGAGCACATGGCGGAAACACAGCAGGTGTCTGATATTTACACCAACGAGGAGGAGGAGGAGGAAAGCCCGGAGGCCGAAACGTCCCGATCCAGAAGGAGACGATATAAGGCATCAAATATGTCCTTTGGGGAGATGTTGGAGATGGTCGACATCCTGAAGAAGGCCGACTATGACGGGAAGTATGGACCTTACCCCAACCCCAATGTCAGAAAGGCCAAGATAATGGCGAAAGTAGTTAAGAGACTGCACCGGAATTTCGGGGTACGACGATCGAAATATCAGCTCAGGAAGCGGTGGTCGGACCTCAGATTAGGAGAACACGAGCAGTACAGAAAGATCTGGAGAGTGCTGCAAAAAAGTAAGTAGTTGTGCTGTGTTCCTATTCTTTCTGTTTATTACGTTCGTGCTGCTCCATGTGCTTTTCTTAATAACTGTTATCCAGTTTAAAATGGAAACTTTCATGTTCATGGGCACATTATTCGTTTGTATCAAACATAGTTTGTTTGGCCATATGCAATTGCCATCATTTTTTGGGGCCTACTTGTGTGAAAAGAATTGGGTGGTGTAGATGTGTTTGTTACTAGAATGAAATGCCAACTAGATTCTGTGTAAGGAGAGGACACTCAGCAGCAGTTTTCACATCTGGACACTGGAGCACTAGTGTGGGACACAAGAACACCCTTTTTATTAGGGGGCTCCAGTGTATACTATAGGGGGGTCTCCATCTTTGAAGCTTGTACAAGACAGGTAGAAGACTGACAAAGGACATTAAAAATGCTACATCTTGGAACTCTGCCAAAATAGACAATTGTACCCCACTTCCAAGCAATGCTTCATATTTATAGTTCTGACATTAAATATCTGCGTGCTAAGTATACCTATTTTTTTTACATAGGGGATAAAAGACTTAGAGGACACCCCTCATCTGAGGAGACCACAGACTCCCCACCTCTGGAAGAAGGTGAAATCCCCCAAAGACATGAAGAGCAGGAGGAGGAAGACGTGGTGGAAATTGTCACCACAACAGGTGAGTGTCTGCGACCACAGGCTCAGGTAAGAGATGGATGCCGGCATATTTATAATACCTGTTTTTTTTGGTTTCTCTCTTTTTAGGTGATCGTGATGTTGTGGATCCTGATCCTTTCACCTCTGAAAGTGCCCAGATCCTGATTGGGGAGATCATGGGGTGTAATGTTGCATTGGAAAACATCAAGAAAAACATCAATGATGTTCTTAAAAAAAATAAGAACATCATTGATGTTTTAGGGCGAGTTTAAAAGCCCTCCAAATCCCTTTGTTTTTTGGTGTGCTACACTTTTTGCATATTTTTGAAAAAATATTAGAAAAGCCAAATTTTGAAGATGCACACAGTGTGTCAACATGTGCTATCTGCCATCACAGGAGATCAATGGATGTGTTTTGGGGGTGCAACCCCTTCCTCAATAATAAAGTAGCTGTGAGGAAGGGGTTGCACCCCCAAAACACATCCCTTGATCCCCCATGATGGCAGCTAGCACATGTTGACATTCTTAAATTTGTGTGCATCTTCAAAATTTGGCTTTTCCTGGGGTGACTTCACCTCATCTGAACGCAATATCAAACTCAGTTTGTAAACACTCATGTCTGATATTGCCTTCAAGTTCTACCAAATGTGAACTTTTTAAGTTCAAGATTTGTGTCTTTCTTGTTGGTTTTAAACATGCCTGTTTTATCTTAAATGGACATTTCTAATTTTTCTAATGTGACCCCAAAAATTGTTATACAACAAACATGTTGGTTTGTTTTAAAAATTATTTTCTAAATGCACATGTGATTGTGCTGGTATTAAAAAGATTGTTAATTAAGATTGTGTGGATTATTGTATCAACGCTACAAAACTTTTGTTGTGCTGTAATGGGTGTTTTCTGTGACAATGGGGGTTATTTCCTGAGGGGAAATCCACTTTGCACTACAAGTGCAGTTTCAGTGCAGTTTCAAGTGCACTTGTAGTGCAAAGTGTCTTTGCCTTTAGGAAATAACACCCAACAGTGCTTTGTATAAGGTTACACAATCACGCCAATTTCAGGACTCACTACATTTCTCTCAGGGTCAGCTAAAACAAACACAAGCAGGAAATGTCACCAAACCTTGGTTTTATTTTTTTTTTTATTTAAAAAATGTTTTAGACATTGTCTGGCATATTGATGGCCCCCCTACCCGCAAAGAATTCAAGGTATCTTAGCCGGACATCACAGGCACTCAGGGGGGGCAAGCCAGGACGGCCACTTTCAAGTGCCGTCAGGGTTGGTTCATTAGGAATTCCGGCCTCAGGCCCAACTGAGCCAGCATAGTTGGCAGAATGTTTCCGTAAAAAGTTGTGTAGAACACAGCACGCCAGGATAATGTGATTCAGTTTGTACTCCGCCATATGTATGGGTGTAAGAAATAGGCAGAACTGCCTGGCCATGATTCCAAACGTGTTCTCCACCACTCTTCTGGTAATTAAAAACCCTCTGGTCCGAGGTGAGGGTCCTCATCGGGAATGGCCGCATAAGATGGTCCCCCAGCACAAATGCTTCATCCGCAACAAAGACGAATGGGAGTCCTTCCACATTGTCTTCTGGAGGTGGCAAGTCCAAGCTGCCATTCTGGAGACGCCTGTAGAACTTGGTCTGGGTGATGACTCCACCATCGGACATCCGACCATTCTTCCCCACGTCCACCTACAGGAACTCATAATTAGCCGACACCACCGCCAACATCACAATACTATTAAACCCCTTGTAGTTGTAATAGTATGACCCCGAATTGGGTGGTGGGACGATGTGGACGTGTTTCCCATCAATTGCCCCTCCGCAGTCAGGAAAGTCCCACCGCTGGGCAAAGTGGGAGGCCACAGTCTGCCATTCCTGTGACGTGGAAGGAAACTGTGGAGTCAAAACAAAATCAAAAATTAATCATTTTGTACATAAACATGGAAAGCAGATTAGACACAAACATTCTTGCCCAACATCAAGCTAACATTTTTATGAGGGAATTTTTTAAGACCAAAGTATAAGGTACACCTATCAGATCCCCCCCCCCCTCCTGGGCCATTTCTAACATTATGGGGGGGGAACTCTGGCACGGGTAACCCTCTCCACTTCATTGAGATATGAATGCCTAAATAAATGCCTAAATAATGGGTATTACTTTGAACAGCCCCTCCTTAGTTACACTATTGGCAGCCCACTGGACAGGTAAGAAGTGTCATAATACAAAGATATAAATACACATTGTACACATTTGAGCACATTTGGACATTCTGCTATTACCTATCAAGATAATAATAGTATACAAAAACTTGAAACAGTACCATTTGAAAGTATACAGGCAGGCCCTTGCACTACATGCTTTGGGGAATTCCTCCATAAATCTGACCACAAAAGAGATGGGTATAGTGTGTATGGGTTTGGCAAAGTCAGCAGATAGATGATTGAGGATAGATAGAGAATTGGTATCAGCTGACTTAGTAGTTGGGGGGAGGGAGGGTTCCAAATGATTTGTGGACACCCAAAAAAGCCTCTGGCACTCTGCCTGAATTTAAAGCACAAATCACATTTCTAAACATTTTAGGGGGTGTTTGGGGTAAAGCATTACAATGGAGCTGATAAAATACATTGTTAAGTGACTACATGAGGTGAATATAGGGGCTGGAGAGCATGCTGGGGAGGTAAGTGAAGGCAAATATGTATGAAGGACAACAAAAATAATTACAAAAATATCAAGCATGCGTGAGGACAAAGGGGACATTCACAGCATATTACAATCATGGTAATTAGGGAATGAAGAAAGAAATACAATACATTAGCAAACATTAAATACAATAAAATGTGATATTAAAGGATAAAAATCTTACCTTAATATACTCCTTCTGCAGGACCTGAATGATGGCAGAACAGGTCTCTGGGATAATGATCCCCAGAGCCTGGGGGGAAATGCCTGTCGAGAACTTGAGGTCCTGCAGGCTTCTCCCCGTCGCCAAGTACCGCAGGGTGGTGACGAGCCTCTGCTCCGGAGTGATGGCTTGCCTCATGCAGGTATCCTGCCTGCTAAAATAGGGGGTCAGCAAAGCCAACAAACGGTGAAATACAGGGTCCATCATCCAGAGAAAATTCCTGAAATCATCAGGATTATTCTCACGGATCTCACGGAGCAAAGGCATGTGACAGAACTGGTCACGCTGAAGCAACCAATTCTTGGTCCATGAACTCCTCCCCACCCTGTTCATGGACTGGACTTGTGTCAAGGTCAGGACCCCAACACCAAGCCCCCGCACAGCACGAACTCTACGAGGAGTACGCATACGAAACATGGCTAGAAAATGGTCGGCTGCTCAGAACGAAGTAACAGAACGCACTGAAAAACAGCAAGGCCTGTGAAGAGCGACCTGAAAAACAGCAACAAGCGGACAAGAACGCAATGAGTAATCAAATACGAACTCACTGCATGCACTGAAGAGCAGATACAAACCCACAAGCACAAACTGAACAGCAGAAAACGATCTGAAAACCACGAGTCTGAAAAAGTGCAATTCGTCTCTCACCAAACTTTTACTAACACGAGATTAGCAAAAGGAGCCCAAAGGGTCCCGCGCTTGGTTCTGAAATGGCCTTTTCTAGTCTCGTCGTACGTGGTGTACGTGACTGCGTGGTTGTCGATCGGAAATTCCTACAACTTTGTGCGACCGTGTGTACGCAAAACAAGTTTGAGCCAACATCAGTCGGAAAAAATCCTAGGATTTTGTTGTTGGAATGTCCGATCAATGTCCGACCGTGTGTACGGGGCATAAGAGCGGCAAGGATGTGGAATTCCCTTCCACAGGTGGTGGTCTCAGCGGGGAGCATCGATAGCTTCAAGAAACTATTAGATAAGCACCTGAATGACCGCAACATACAGGGATATACAATGTAATACTGACACATAATCACACATAGGTTGGACTTGATGGACTTGTGTCTTTTTTCAATCTCACCTACTATGTAACTATGTAACTATGTATCATCTATTCATGCACATTGGTTTTTGCAACTTTAACGCTGCACTTAGTTATTTGTTCACATTTTTTTGCTTTTTGTCTACAGCCGTGCTGGCTGCTAGGTTGCAGGTTCACAGTGCAGTATTACTCCTTCCACTTTTCTATACAGTGCTTTGTTATGCACGGTTGTATCCCCCTCATTTCCTGGTCATTCAGTCTGCTCAGATTAATGCCGCGTACACACGGTCGGACTTTTCGTCTACAAAAGTCCGACAGCCTGTCCGACAGACTTCCGGCGGACTTTCGGCGGACTTGCGGCGGACTTGCGGCAGACTTTCTAACGAACGGACTTGCCTACACACGACCACACAAAAGTCCGACGGATTCGTACGTGATGACGTACACCGGACTAAAATAAGGAAGTTCATAGCCAGTAGCCAATAGCTGCCCTAGCGTGGGTTTTTGTCCGTCGGACTAGCACACAGACGAGCGGATTTCGGGGTCCGTCGTAGTTACGACGTAAAGATTTGAAGCATGTTTCAAGCAAGTCCGTCGGATTTGAGGCTGAAAAAGTCTGCTGAAAGTCCGGAGAAGCCCACACACGATCGGATTACCAGCCAGCTTTAGTCCGTCAGCGTCCGTTGGACTTTTGTAGACGAAAAGTCCGACCGTGTGTACGCGACATAAGAGTCTGGTATGGATTTTTAGGAGAGCCCACACAATCTTTTCTAGATTTTCCCCTCAACCAGATGCAGGTGCTGTTTAAGTATTTTGACAGCAGGTGGGGTGCAGGGGAACGCTGTCTGCTGGGGAAGCAGAGATTAAGCCCGGGTTCACACTATAATGCGCTGCGGACCGCACAGGAGCGCTGTGCGTCCCTGTTCACCGTCCATAGGGAGCCAGTCACATTCTCCTGCTATGCGAATTAGATGTGCGGAAACGCACATCTAATTCGCATAGGTGTGAACCCGGGCTCAGGGAAAAAAAGTGCTTTTCCTGTCCCCCAGAAAGAATCGAACAGTTGACCTTTGCAGTGCTGGTACAGCCTTAATGCAAGGGAGGATTTTTCGATTTTTAGAGTAGGGTTTTAATTTTATAAAAAGTGACAAGGACACTGCATTTTTAGTTAGATCAGCAAATATTTTCTGTGCCTGATGAAAATGTACATAGTCTGAAAAATTAAAACAAATGTAGCCACTGCATCTAAGGGCTGGTAAACTGCAATATATGTCATTTTTGTTCTTGGTTTTAGATAAACCTTATGACATGTGCGGTCTTTCACATGATCCTGATAGAAATTGGAACCTAACCAGTAGACAGTAGGTTGCTCAGAGTTCAACCACAAGAACTGCGCAGTTCCAAATCTGTACTTGTTCCACCACAGTACAGTCATAAGAAAAATTCCCTTTATACGGCTGAAGATAAGCACGCAAGCTTTATTTCCTTTTTATTATAATTTTTTAATAGATTTCTTTTTTTTCTCACAGCAGTGTTAAAGAAGCGAGATGAAGGTTCTTTTCCCATCCTTTATGTTATCCCTTCTGTTACTACTGAGCATTACAGCTGCAGGTAAGAAAATAACATGGATCTGTTTTAAAATAATTATTTTAATGTACAATAGGTTCATTATGCATCATAACTTATATCAATATATATATATATATACACACATACATATACACACACACACACACACATATACATATATATATATATATATATATATATATATATATATATATATAAAAAGTTCAAAGGATTGCTGCACAAAACATTTGTTCAAATCATAAAATCAAAAACATACAAAAAACAATTAAGCTACTCCATCATTACAGTTTTGGCATATTTGGATAGCGCTCTTCCTCAGACAGGAACACATCAACATTTGAAAAACACATATCAGTATTTATATATTCATATCATAAACACCTGGAATCAATTAGGTTAATTAGTTGACCATCCACAGTTGTATCTGCATAAGGCCCCTTTCACACGATCGGACCGTTCAGGTCCGCCTGTCAGTTTTGACGGCGAACCTGAACAGGCGCTCCATGTTAGCGTATGGAGCAACGGATGTCAGTGGAGACATGTCGCTGACATCCGACCCTGTCCGATCCGCTAAAAGCAGACGGATGGCCCTACGTCCAGGTCTGTCGCTGGCGGATTGGATCGGGTGAGATCTGATGAAAACACCATGCTGTCCGTTTTCATCCGATCCCTCCATAGGCGGCAGCGTCGCCTGACAAGCCCCTCCCCGCTCAGTGAGCAGAGAGGGACCTGTCATCCGCCGGCTCAGCGGAGATCAACGGAGAGATCTCCCGCTGAGCCGGCGGATCGAGGCGGACTCCGTAGAAACGAAGTCCACCTCGTGTGATAGGGGCCTAAATCCCTATCTATCTGTATCTGCATAAATGTTTTCAATGGATCAAAAGCAGTGAAATGACTGAAAGCTGGATACATCCCAGGCATTACTTTCCAAGCATCTTAACAACAACCTAATATAAAAAAATAATGATGATGACAATAATATAAACAATTTCCACCAATGTATCCATGCCATGGGGGTGATTTACTAAAGCTGGAGCATGCAAAATCTGGTGTAGCTGTGCATAGAAACCAATGAGCTTCCAGGTTTTAGGCTACATGCCCACAGACCTTTTTACAGCCACTTTTATGAGCGTTTTTTGCAGCTTAAAAACGCCTCTCCATGTTAGCCTATGGCCTCATGCCCACCATAACGTTTTTGAGCTGTAAGTGGCATAGGCGTTTTTAAGCTCCAAAAAAGACCCAGGACCAGTTAGAGGCCACGCCCCTTGTGATGTCATCACCCCATCATGCCCCAGGTGATGACATCACAAGGGGCATGGCCTCTAACTAACTTATCTCATTGGGTGGCCCCGCCCCATGCCAATATAAGTCATTGCACATGGCGGACCCAGCATTACAGCGGGAGATCGCGTTGAGTCAACATCGGAAGAAGAACAGAGGGACAAGACCCAGCAAAAGAGCGAGAAGACCCGGCAAAAGAGCAGAAGATAGTGGAGAGAGAGAGAGAGGACAGTGCAGAGAGGAGAAGAACTGGAGAGGGGAGAAGAACCGGAGAGGGGAGAGCACATCACCAGAAGAGGGAGAAGAGCCAGAGCTACTTTAATAAAATACTTTAAAAACCTGTTAGTGTGTTTATTTTTGACACTTTTTTTTTTTAGGTGAATGGGTAGGGGTACGATGTACCCCATACTCATTCACCTAGGGTGGGGGGCCGTGATCTGGGGGGCCCCTTATTAAAGGGGGCTTCCAGATCACGATAAGTCCCTGCCTGCAGACCCCCACAACCAAGGGTTGTCGTGAAGAGGCCCTTGTCCTCATCAACATGGGGACAAGGTGCTTTGGGATGGGGGGGGCGCAGGGGTCTCCTCTGCCCCGAAGCACCCACCCCCCCATGTTGAGGGCATGTGGCCTGGTATGGTCCAGGATGGGGGGGGCACTCGCTCGTCCCCCCCTTTCCTGACCTGCCGGGCTGCGTGCTCGGACAAGGGTCTGGTATGGATCTTGGAGGGGAACCTCACGCAAAAATTTGTCGGGGTTCCCCTTCAAGATTCTCAGCACACAAGTCACACCGCAAGTTGGATCATCTTGATCCGACTTCTGGTGCGACTTCTATTCAAATCAATGGGCTCCCTTAGGGAACCATTGATTTTGAATAGAGACAGAGAAACGCCAGACAAGACAAAATGCTGTGTATACAGCGTTAAGCCTCATTAAATCGCGTTTAACACCTTTTACCGGCGTCTGGCATTTTTACAGCTCTAGCGCTGGAGCCTCAGAACACACTGGTCCTGGGTTTTTTTGGAGCTCAAAAACGCCTATGCCACTTACAGCTCAAAAACTATGGTGGGCATAAGGCCATAGGCTAACATGGAAAACCTTTTTTAACCTGCAAAAAACGCTCATTAAAGCAGCTGTAAAAACATCCGTGGGCATGTAGCCTTATAGTCTAAGCCTAATTGAACAAGCTGAAGTTAGAAGCTGATTGGCTCCCATGCACAGCTGCACCAGATTTGCACTCACTGGTTTTAGTAAATCAACCCCCACATGTATCAAAATTTGCTATAAATTCCTCATAGATAAACTACACGTGAATAATTCATTCTAAATAGAGAAAAATAGAGATTAATTAAGTAAAGGATTTTATAACAAATTTTGATACACGTGGTATGGTATTTTTGTATGTTTTTTATTTCTTGATTTGAATAAATGTTTTGTGCAGCAATCATTTGAACTTTTCTTCTTCATATGACCTGTGGGACGGTCTGATTGCATTGCACGTTGAAGCTGCCGACGTGCTGTTCACCCCACCTGCTTTGAATATAATATATATATATATATATATATATATATATATATATATATATATATATATATATATATATATACACACACACACACACATACTATATACTATATACAGTATATACACACATATGTACACATACAGTACATATATATTATTATATTACATATTATTTATTTGTTTTTTTTTTTTTAGCTTTTTTTTGTCTAAGTATATCTATGTTTGTCCCAAATATGTTTGAACTGTTGACTGACTCACTACCTCTACTGAAAGTCTATTCCAAACATGAATTACTTTTTCAAAGAATATGAGACTGCAAGGCTCCAGAACATAAATTTCACATCCCCCACCCTAGTGTTCTAAAAATTAGCGATGGGCTCAGGCGTGTTCGGAGCCCGCCAGGAAGCCGTCACTGCACACCGCCAATCATAGGCAGCGTGTGTATGTGCAGCTGCCGGTCGGCAAATGCCTCACTGCCTATGAGTGCGGTGTGCAGTGACGGCTTCCTGGCGGGCTCCGAACACGCCCGAGCCCATCACTAATAAAAATCACTCATTGCCGCACTGATTTACTACTGCTGTGTGAAAGATAATCTCACAATCAGTGAAGATGTTTCCACCAACTTTCAATTGTCTGCCCATCAAAATACAATAAAAAAATAAACAGTAGAAGGACCTTACTTTTAGGAACAGATAGAATGTTGAGCTGAAATCTGAAGAAAATGCAACTTTTATATTTTAGTTATTAGGAATTTAAAAGAAGAGAATACTATAGCTAAAATTAAAATCCCATTAAATGATTGAATGTGGCTTTGCTATGCTTTTTATTTCTGTTTATTAATCATTTTATTTTTTAACTGTTTGAGCCAGCCAACTTCTCTTCATATTATGCCAAATTAAAGGTGTACTGAAGGAAATGTGCTTATACTTTTTCTTGTATCTTGTATGTGGTGCATACTAGCACATTATGATATTGCCTTGCAAGGGGAAGCTTTTTTTTTTTTTTTCATGGAGTTTACTACCTCTTTAAAGAGGCCCTGTCAATTGACCCTACGTAATCTGCACACCAGAAAGAATGCTTTTAGCAGCAGAGCAGCATGATGCGGCTGATTTTCAATGGGTTAGCATATAAACTCTTCCTTTGTAGGTGACCTGTTTTGTAAAATTGGCCTTTGTGTTGGCAAAGTCACTTTGAGGAAAATATATTAATTAGCTTAAAACAGACTTTAACAATACAGCAGTGTGGATGAGCATGTTCAGCTTGATTTTTTCATAAAAATTTTGTCTTTTTCTTAAAAATGAACAAGGCTGTAGCTCGGATTTGTACATAGGCAGCAGGCATGAGTTGTTTACAAAATGGCCATTGGCTGCTGTCAATCAAATCCAATGACACGGGCGCCGGGGGGGGGCAAGTCCGGCATTCGTGTCTGTGAATGTAAATGCTGGACTTGGGAGCGTGCCCGCAAGGTAACCCCCTCGGGAGAGCGCTTCTGCTAAGGGGGTTATCTGATGTGGGGAGGAGCCCCGAGAGCTGTTGGGGGACCCCAGAAAAGGATGTTCCGGGCCACTCTGTGCAAAACGAGCTGCACAGTGGAGGTAAGTATGAAATGTTTGCGATTTAAAAAAAAAAAAAAAAAACGATCCTTTACAATCACTTTAGGCCATCAGCATACCAAGACATTTTGGACATTTTCATGCTCCCAACTTTGTGGGAACAGTTTGGGGATGGCCCTGAGGTCACATTACCACGCTACGGTTTTGGCCGCAGCACAGGTGCAGCGCAGTCTACCAGTGGTTTTAGTGCAGGTTACCCATGGTTTCCTATAGACTAATATCCCGCAGCTATCCCATGTTTTTGGTGCATTTTTTGAAAGTGCACCAAAGATGCAGCATGCAAGACTTGGTGCACTTTCAGAAAATGCTCCAAAAATGCAGGACATAATAGAAGTCTATAGGAAACCACCGGTAACCTGCACTAAAACCACTGGTACACTATACTGTGGCCAAATCACAGCATGGCAGCGTGAGAGCGCCCTTCAGCCTCATTTACACTTGCGTTCAGGGGGTGGTAAAAATGTGTGGCTTAGCTTCCCCTTATCAATGCCAAAAGAGAACCAAGCGCTACTACTATACTAATAATGAATAATCCATATTCATATAAGTTAATAACTCAATAATCTAATTCATAAATCTCTATATATACGCAATGAATAATATAAATTAAAGTGCCAGTTCATAATCGTAAATCATATAGTCCATAAGTGCTAATCAAAGTGCCAGTGCAGATGAATTTTCAAATGAGAATCCACGGTGCTGTGCTCCCGCCTGTATTCCCCACTCATTGACAGTTGGAGTCAGAATGTGAGGCCCAGAGTATAGGAGAGAAAAGACATGGATGGAGGGCCAGCATGACAGGGGTTTGGGTCTAGGAGTGGTTTCAGCTTAGTCTAATAGGAAATATAAGTTTAGGGACTTACTTTATTGGTCTCTAGGCTAGGAATGGGTGGAGCTACAGGGAGTAGTCAAGCCAGGGGTCTTAGAAGGGGTCTATAGTCGGAAGGAGGCTACGTTGGAGAAAATTTACCACCCTCCCCCCCTTTCTTGTTCTGGGGTTCCCTCCCCCCCCCCCTCCTTTTTTAAGGAATCTTTCTTGTTTTTGATGTAGTTCTTCGTCATGGCAGCAAGCGGGGTGGATACAAGGTCCTGTTAGGTTAGTATAGGGGAAAAAACTTTGTAGGGACCCGTTTGAGGTATGGCTCCCGGTAGTTGGTATGTTGGTATCTGCGACTGGTTGTCTCTGAGTCGGTGGTGTGGAGGCTGGAGGCCTAATTGAGTTGGACGCAGGTATTTTCTTCTTTGATGCCTACTGGGATTGTCAGGGTACAAGGTCCTGGTAGATTAGTATGGGTCAAACATACTTGGTAGGGACCCGTCTAATGTACAGTTCCCAGTAGTTGGTATGTTGGTATCTGCGACTGGTTGTCTCCTAGTCATGTGGGGCGGCTGGAGGCCCAATTAAGTTGGACGCAGGTACTTTCTTCTTTGATGCCTACCAGGACCTTGAGGCTCCAGTAAAACTGGTTTTAATGTGTTATGTATACAGTTTTGTTAATAAAAGGCTGCCATGGCCCTTTAACTCCAGCTTCTGGTCATGTGGTAATCTATAAGGGATAAAGGGAGTGATGGTCAGAGCGGAATGGAGACAAATTATCTTTAATACCCTAGTCATGGCATGTTAGTATCCTAGTATGATTTGAATAAGTTGTATGCTCCACTCCTCTGGTTGTATAATCCGTACTGATATGTTCATGGCATAAGGTTTAACAAAAACAGTTCCATAGCTTAATACCATCAGGTTTTATTAAAAGATTTTGAAAACAATTGCACTTACAAAAATAGATAGTAATAATAGTAATACAAGCATGTATAAAGTAGTCGGATTGCCGCCTCGCCGTGGGGTCCAATTACTGGAAATGGCATAATTACTCATCCCCACTTGATGCATTTCACACCTCCCACTGGGCCTCTTTAGAAGCAGCAGAGAGGATAATTTATGCTGTGGCCATGATGCTTTTTGTGCAGCAAAAATGATCCCAGCTGTTGCATTCAGCCACCGCCCACTCCTGTTTTCTCCGGTTCTTTTCCGTTGCATCAGTAAGCCCAGGACCACTGTAAGCAGTTGTGTTAGCAGCACACAGAGAAGGAGGAACATCCGTTTCTCTCTCCCTTTGCCCACGTTCACAACGGGCAATTTTGACATGCGATTTGACATGTCAAATTGTCTATTAAAGTATAAAAAGAAGTGCAGCGCTGGATATATAAAACACAAAAATTAGTAGTATTAAATATTAAAGGGGCACCTGATGATGTCATTTCTGACGAATTGGCCGTAGGGTAAACACGCTCATACCGACTGTGCATGCGCGGAGTTTCGACTTCTAGTGGAGCTTGTTTTAAAACGTCCTTGCAAGGAAAACTTTTTATGGATGCCTGTTTGGCAAATTTTAATAAAGAAAAGTTAAATCGCTCTACACTATTGGAGTTTTTTTCTTTCCCTTGGACACTTTACTATCGCTGGGAGTGACCTCTCCTGACTGGACCTCTATTTGGAGGCTTATGGTGACCGTCTGCTGACACGCATCCACCATTCCGGATGAGACCCATTTGTTGAGAAGACAACACCCCAAGTTGATGTTATTATGCCTCTGATTAGAGGCCGTCTGGTAAGCCTTTAATCTCTTCAAGGTGATGGGCATTCATCATGGTGGAAGTCACAGATTTCTTCATACAGCAAAGTCACTTCATACTTTTTATGGACACTTTATGTTTGTTGATGCACCTTAAATTTGATTAGGATAGGCGTTTGCGGTGGTGGGAACCACGCACATATCCCTACAGTGAAGCATTTTCATCATCTAATTTGTTTGATCATGTATGGACAATTCATATGATTTATGCACTATTTGTTGGATCACATAGAGTATATATCTATTTAGTAGTACTAATTTTTGTGTTTTATATATCCAGCGCTGCACTTCTTTTTATACATATTTAGTGGTGCCCCTTATCAGGGTTATAGTGTATAGCTGCAATGAAAAGAGGAAACACTTGGGAAAGGAAAATAGCTGCACACCCCAAAAGGAAATTGCAAAAAAGGGTATTTGTCCCCCAAAAACGAAGGGGTTTTCAAGGCAGCAAAAAACTAATACAAAGGTATGCAATGTTAATGGTTTTATTTAAAACATAAGACAGTGGAGTAAAAAACATGAACTGTGTACAAAAGTTGTAAGAAACACAGGAGCATGTACAGGGCTACACAAAAATAATGCAATGAACAAGCGCTTGGATAGGCTGACGCGTTTCGACCCCATCGGGTCATCTTCAGAGGAAATGCATGCGCTGTTGGAAAGTTGTATGCATAAAAATAATATCAGTACAATAATGCACAGTTATATGTAGTAATTGTATAAGTCTTCAGCATAGTTACCAAAAGTGTGCGTGTAGCCAAGTCTTCTGAGCCTAAGACTTTCAAAAAGCCTCCACCGTCCGGTCCCAGCCTGGAGTCCCCCGGCCAGCCACCACCCCGAAAGGGGGGAGTCAAGCAGCAACTGCGCAACTTACAGTGAATTACACATATGGGATGCCCCGCATATGGCAAAGGGCGTGTGTGGGTCAGCGGCACCTGTGATCTGGACATCAAGCAGTAGCATCAATCAGTGCATATAAGAAATGTATAAGGGTTATTTGTATGAGCTTATATAAATCAAATAATAATGATACTCCTAATTTTATAGAGTTTTTTTAGGCTATTAGGCCTAGGTTACAACAGTGATTGGAGTTTATGATCAAAAATTATTTAACATAATAATAGGTATGTATGATGTGAATGGTTTAAAAAGGGATAAGGAGGACAAAGGAAGAAAGGAAAGAAAAAAAGAGAAAGAAAGGGAGGAAAAAGAGAGGGTAAAAAGGATGATTTGTTTGTTCTATGCAATACAATATAATGTTGTTCATACAATTAAATTAGGACAACACGATATCTATATACCATCATAGAGATATATGGTTATTAATAAATGCATAGTATGGTATGCAGCCTCTGGCTTCCTTCCCAAAGGCTGTATGACACAGTAAGCTGTGCGACACTTGGTAATTATCATAAATTTCCATAATATATGAATAGTGGATTCATACTGATCGTAGGACCACCCATACTATAATAGGGGGTTCATACATATTGCACACCTAAGATCTATGAACATTAGTAGGGAGTGCTATACTTTAGGCTATCCCATAGTATAACCATTTTTAGGTAGCGCCAATATACCCAAACAATTTTACTTATAATATTCTGGCAAGGAACCTGTATAGGAACTTTGTATAAGGGAGGCAGCAACCATAGTCTCTGAACCCATATACTTATCCTAAAGCGCAGTTCTTTGGTTCATATATAAAAAGGATGAAGGGTGGAGAGGGGAGCAAGAAAGAAAAAGAAAAGAGAAAAAGGGGAAAAAGAAAAGAGGGGAAAAGGGAACAAGGGGACAGGGAATGGTTGTGAGGAATGAAAGGGAAAAAGGGGGGGGGGGTAGTGAGGGATAATAGGGAGGAACAGGGGAGGAAGACAGTGAGGGAAATGAGGAGGGAAAGGGGAGAGGATAGAATTGATAAAAAAAAAAAACGCAGAGGAGAGGAGAAAGAAGGAGAAACGTAGACAGCAAAAAATGAAATGAAAGGTTGTGAAGAATAGACAACAAACCACATGGGAGAAAAAAGGTAAGTGAGAGGGTGAATAAAGTGATAATTGAAGTGCCAAATAAAAGGAAAAGTGATATACACAAACAAATATAGGAATATGATGTGAAAGTGACTAAAAAGGTAATTGAAGTGAAAGAAGGTGGAAGACAAGAAAAAACAGACAGAAGCCAAGAATGCTGAAAAGGTAAAAAATCAATCAAAGTGGTTTACCTGGAAGTGCCCAGCATAGGAGTAGCAATGTGCAGAGATAGTCTGAGGATTACACAGGTGGTGTGTGCATTAGGCTATAATGAGATATGTGACAAGTATTTAGGACATAAACTAACAAATAGAAAGATGTTGCGGTGAAGAGAGTGGAAAGATACCTGTAGTGGAGGAGCCCCTATATGGCTGTGCTTCCTGTTGGAGCAGTGGGGATCGAATGAAAGATCCCATAGGGATCTACTCACCTTAAATATAATGAGTGGAGCACTGATTGGTTGCCGATGGGAGTCACAGGTGTAAGCCAGCCACCCCGCCCCTAATTACCAACGCAGGGACGATGCTGACAATGTCAGCACTCCAGTGTAGCTCACCCGGCGTTCCGAAGGACAATGTCCCGGCACCGCCGTCCTTACCGACGAGGCGTCGTGATATCACGTGCATGCGCGCACACCGCGTTGCGTGCGCAGGCATGGGCACGGCGCCCGGAAGGATTCGGGACACCGCTGGCAGGGAGAGGTCACGTCCCAGAGGGACCAGCCCCCTGGTAGACGTGTAGATAGGCGCAGGGCCATACGCCTGTCTCCCCCTGCCAGGAAGAAGCACAGTGATGCACACAAACCATCCAGAGGGGGAAGATGGCTGGACCGGGAGCCCAGGTCTGGACCTAGGTGGAAAAAAAAATGTGAAAAATCTTACAACGATAGTAAATTTAGTATGTGTGAGATAGCAAACGAAAACCAAGGCATATGTAAGATTACCGCATATCTTGGCAAGAAACATAAACGCCTTATTACTTTGATCTTGATCTAGAATAAAGAATTACATAAACTGAGAGCTGTATGGATATCCCTTCACAGGCTGTTATACTCACATAAATAATAATTTTTTGCACACCCAGCGTGAATTTTTTCTTTAGAATTCAAATCGTCTATTTCCAGCAACGGCACCATCCAAATTGGTGCGATGCCAACCTTGGGCACCGCCTCGATTCCCAAAAGTAGTTCCTGTACTACTTTTAGCGACTTTGGGGGTGGTTTCAATAAACATCTGTGCATTAACCTGCACAGATGTTTCTGAAGTCGCTCCCGAAGTTGGACTGAAATGCGGGTTTGAAATTGTGCGAGTTCAGCTGAACCCAAGCTTTGTGACAAATGAAGCCAGAAGGATTTCGTCATGGTTGTGGTTCTGCGTTCACTAGTGGCCAGGAAAGCAGCCAATCGAACCAATCTGTGTGTGATGCATCTGCAGGAGGGATCAGGAGTTTAATAGAACCTTGATCTCGCAATAAAGAGTACCTGTCACTGACCAATATACCACAAGGGTTGTTGTTTATCCCTTCTTATAGCAATACATTTGAATAATAAAAAAAAAAATCTAAAAGTGTAAAAAAAAAGCAATAATTCTAGTGCCAAAGCTCAAATTTAAAGCATCACCTATGAACAATTTTAGGTACTGAAGTTTGTCCCATTTTGCAGCCGTGCGCAATTTTGAGGCTCGGTTCACACTGGAACCGGCTGCAGATCGCTCAGGAATGCTGTGCATCCCCATTCTCAGGTTCAGGGACAAATCAGGGCTGAATCTTTGCCTGAATTCGGCCCTGAAACAGAGCTAAAGACGCACAGCGTTTCTGTGCAGTGAGCTCCACAACCGCCCCGGAGATATGTGAACTGGCTCCATAGAGAGCAGGTCACATTCTCCTGCTATGCGAATTGGATGCGGAGAAACCCGCATCCAATTCACATAGGTGTGAACCCAGCCTAAAGGTTGACATGTTTGGCATCTATTTACTCAATGCACATCATTTTTTATATTCTACCAAAATTTGTGTTTTAAAAATGGCTGTGCAAGTATCGTGTGACATAAAAAATTGAAACAATAACCATACTATTTTCCAGGGCCTCTGATTTCAGAAAGCATATATTGTTTGGTGGATTATAAAGATGTTTGTTTTCCTTTTGGATAACCAAATTCATAACAGTATTCATACCCCTTGAAATTTTCCACATTTTTTCATGTTACAACAGAAAACTTAAATATATTTTATTGGGATTTTATGTGATAGACCAACACAAAGTGGCACATAATTGTGAAGTGAAAGAAAAATGATAAATCATTTTCAACATTTTTTACAAATAAATATGTGAAAAGTGTGGCGTGCATTTGTATTCAGACCCATTTACTCTGATACCCCTAACTAAAATCTAGTGGGACCAATTGCCTTCAGAAGTCACCTAATTAGTAAATAGAGTCCACCTGTGTATAATTTAATCTTAGTATTTAATACACCTGTTCTGTGAAGCCCTCACAGGTTTGTTAGAGAACCTTAGTAAACAAACAGCATCATGAAGGCCAAGGAACACATCAAACAGGTCAGGGATAACATTGTAGAGAAGTTTAAAGCAGGGTTAGGTTATAAAAAAATCCCAAGCTTTGAACATCTCTCAAACCACTGTTCAAAATGGAAAGAGTATGGCACATTGTCAAACATACCAAGACATGGCCGTCCACTTAAACTGACAGGCCGGGCAAGGAGAGCATTAATCAGAGAAGCAGCCAAGAGGTCCATGGTAACTCTGGAGGAGCTGCAGAGATCCACACCTCAGGAGGGAGAATCTATCCACAGGACAACTATTAGTCATGCACTCCACAAATCTGGCCTTTATGGAAGAGTGGCAAGAAGAAAACCGTTGTTGAAAGAAAGCCATAAGAAGTCTGTTTGCAGTTTGCAAGAAGCCATGTGCGGGACACAGCAAACATGTGAAAGAAGGTGCTTTGATCAGATGAAACCAAAATTCAACGATTTTACCTGAGAAAATTGAGTACTGTCCGTGATACTTTTTTTATTTGCACTAACATACAATTTTTCAGGACAAGCTTTCGGGGTATGTCCCCTTCTTCAAGGTCCAAGCAGTACTGATCCTGAAGAAGGGGACATACCCCGAAAGCTTGTCCTGAAAAATTGTATGTTAGTGCAAATAAAAAAAGTAACACGGACAGTACTCAATTTTCTCTGTCACAATTGCACTAATACGGCTACAACAAATCAAGTAACGATTTTACCTAAAAGCATAATGCTATGTGTGGCAGAAAATGAACACTGCAAATCACCCTGAACACACCATCCCCACCATAAACATATGGTGGTGGCAGCATCATGTTGTGGGGATGCTTTTCTTCAGCAGGGACAGGGAAGTTGGTTAGAGCTGATGGGAACATGGATGGAGCCAAATACAGGGAAATCTTAGAAGAAAACCTGTTAGAGTCTGCAAAAGACGTGATACTGGGGCGGAGGTTCACCTTCCAGCAGGACAATGCCCCTAAAAATACAGCCAGAGCTACAATGGTTTAGATCAAAGCATATTCATGTGTTAGAATGGCCCAGTCAAAGTCCAGACCTAAATCCAACTGAGAATCTCTGGCAAGACTTGAAAATTGATGTTCACAGATGTTCTTCATCCAATCTGACAGAGCTTCAGCTATTTTGAGAAGAATGGGCAAAAAATTCAATCTCTAGAAGTGCAAAGCTGGTAGAGACATATACAAAAAGACTTGCAGCTAAAGGTGGCTCTACAAAGTATTGACTCAAAGGGGGCTGAATACTAATGTACGTCACACAGATATTTATTTGTAAAAAAATTTGAAAACCATTTATAATTTTCCTTCCACTTTACAATTATGTGCCACTCTGTGTTCGTCTATCACATAAAATACATTTACGTTTTTGGTTGTAACATGACAGAATGTGGAAAAGTCCCATAATCCCTCATCCCCATTCAAGTTGTTTTCCCTCAATAATGTCATGTTTGGTCTTTATCAAATTGTAATTTCATTCTGTTCAATAATATGTAGGTTGTAAAAATGTACCATCTGGAAAAATAGCTATAGATTAAATAAGTGTCCATTGAAGTAGAATAAAACATCATACTTCACACTCCTGAGTTCTTTTTATTGGGTTGGGGTTGGCTCAACAACTATTAGCAGCTGTCAGTTCTCGTTTGACATCAAAACTACTTCAAATACAGGAAAAGTCATCTCTATCTGATCAGACCCACTCTGAAATGAACCAGAACTTGCAAAAAAACAGGAAACTGCTACGTACCTTTCACATTTAATGCTGTTTATTTTACTCTTGTAATTGTCCTATTTTGTAATTTTTTTCTGTAAAAATTGTCTTGGCCTATTTTTTAAAATGTTCTTTCATTAAAACAATACATAAAAGGTTAAGCTGAATCTGAGTGATCTAAATAAGAAAATAAAGAATCTTTGATTTTGAAATCTACCATATTTTGTACTCTGTGCATTCCTTCCTGGGTAAGGTGGCTGTCTGGGTGTGGTGACATGCTTAACCACTTCAATACCACGCCCTTACACCCCCTTCCTGCCCAAACCAATTTTCATCTTTCAGCGCTGTCACCGTTTAAATGACAATTGCGCGGTCATGCAACACTGTACCCAAACAGAATTTTTATCATTTTGTTCCCACAAATAGAGCTTTCTTTTGGTGGTATTTGATCACCTCTGCGGTTTTTATTTTTTACTAAACAAATAAAAAAAGACCGAATTTAAAAAGAAAAAAGTTTTTCTTTTGTTTCTGTTATAGAATTTTGAAAATGAGTACGTTTTCTCCTTCACTGATGGGCACTGATAAGGTGGCACTGACGGGCACTGATAAGGCAGGACCAATGAGGCGGTGCCAATGAGGTGGCACTAACAGGCACTGAGGATGGGCACTGATATGCAGCACTGATGGGCACTAGTAGGTGGTACTGATGGGTGGCACTGATATGCAGCATTGATGGGCATTGATAGGCAGCACTGATGGGCACTCATGGGTGGCACTGGTGGGCACTGAAAGTCTGCACTGATGGGTACTTATGGGTGGCACTGATAGGCGGCACTTCTGGGCACTGATAGACAGCACTGCTGGGCACTGATGGGCATTGATACATGGCACTGATGGGCACTGATATGCATCCCTGGTGGCACTGGTAGGCATTGTAGGTGATCACTGATTGGCAGCTGCCTGGGCATTGATTGGCAGCTGCCTTGGAACAGATTGGTATTTCCCTGGTGGTCTAGGGGGGCATACCTGGTGTTTCAGTGTGGATGGCGATCCCTGGTGGTCCTGGCGGCATGCTGGTGTTCCTGCACAGGCATTCGAGGGGGGCTGCACTGATAAACAATCAGCACAGACCCCCCCCTGTCAGGACAGCAGCCGATCGGCTCTTCTCTACTCGCGTCTGTCAGACACGAGTGAGGAAAAGCCGATCAACGGCTCTTCCTGTTTACATCGTGATGAGCCATGATTGGACACGGCTGATCACGTGGTAAAGAGCCTCCGTCGGAGGCTCTTTACCGAGATCAGTGTAGCGGACCACTAAACGCGGCGATGCGCGCCCCCATGGGCGCGCAGAGGGTGTTATCCTGCTGGACGTCATATGACGCCCAGTCAGGATAACTGAATCACCACCCGGCCATCATTTTTCTATAGGCCGGGCAGGAAGTGGTTAAAGGATGAATTCACTTTTATAAAGAAAATTATGAATGCAATTTTCTTTTTGCAGATAAAAAAAATATGCAAAGCATTGCACCTGTGATCAGTAGATTGTGGTGTAATGTCACAGTCCTGCAGATTGTCTGTGTAGCTGTAGCTATACCTCCGATATGGGCAGGCAGTTATACACTGACAGGAAGCTCAATGAACTACTTATAGAACGTTCATTGCTCTGGTAGTTCATTGAGAACTACAAGCCGACAGCTGCAAAGGCTGTTGGGACTTGTAGTTTTCCCATTCACAGAACACTGTGAATGGATGACGTGGCCGGGTGAGCGAAGCTCTGCCAAGCTGCTTTTTTTTAGATTGTGACAGTGAGCAGGGGGAGAAGATCCACTGCTCACTGTCAAAACAGGGACTTGGCGGGTTGCAGGGGCTGGTGCATTTGTAACAAGTCACACCCTGAATATGGGTGTAACAAGTTACAAAAAGGTGAACTTATCCTTTAACATTGAGAATGGCGACAACAGATGCTGTGAATAATGTGTGTTTCCAATAAAACAGGTGGTGATGGGTGATGGCTACTGAATGGGGGTGTACATGGAGGCCTGGTCATGCACCACCTGTCTCAGATACCAACATTGCCATTAGAATATGACAATTGAATTTACCCTATGCAGAAATTTTCTAGGACACAGTTCAACAATCTATGTGCCAGCCAACTGAGTGTGATTATCCCTGGGGTTGGTTAACTCCACAGTTAACTGTTTGGAATGACTACACTAACTCAAGGATCAAGGCACCCACATCCCAAATTGGAAAATATATAGTAATCTGAGGAAAGGGGGATTTTAATAGTGCCACGGGCATAACAAAGAATATATTTTAACATTTTAATAAAAATATTTTATTAATAACAAAAATATAAAAAAAAAAAAGTGAACAGAAGTTAACTCTCAAAAAAGTAGAATACATAAACAATTATCACAACAGTAGTAGTAGTAGACTATCTCCATTCACTCAGCTTTCCAAATTGGATATGCGAGTTTCCCCTTTCACCTATATTTTATCTGCTGTGCTTTATAGATTGGCTTGTTGATCTGTTTCTGAGCCTGTATGCACTCTGGGCTACATTGTCTGGAACTGAATGTCTTCTCCAGATTCGGAAGTTATACGCCTTGAAGTTCTCTCCCTATTACATATATCTGCGATATTATGCTACAATTTTTCCTTTGGGCATCTTTACAATTGGTGATTTAAGGAAACCCATACCCTCTGTTCCTTCTTCTCTTCCCACCTTTCCCCTCCCTCTCCCCCCCACTCCCACCCATCATTTCCCCCTTTTCCCTCCCCCCCCCCCACCTTACCCCCTGCTCCAATTTTATATAGATTTTTACACATTTTTGTTTACATACATTGAGTTACCTTTGTATCTATATAGGAGGGATATATTTCCCTATTTTTCAGTGCTCATCCTGCGATTCCCATTGCTGGATTTTGATTGCTCCCCTACTTGCTATTCTCATTTGAACAATTGAACTCTAAACAAATCTATTTACCATACATATGATGGGTAAGTTTTATTGCCATCACACACGTTTCCCTATGTGAGATCCAAATAGCCATAGACCATTGAATGGGGCTTTTATTATGCTCCTCTGGGGTTCATTCTCAGTTGTTGTATATTGACATATTTATGTTTTTTCTCATGATATTTATTCACATATTATTCTGTATCCATTTATATATGTCTGTGCATCTTATATTTCTTTTTTGTATCTTTTGTAGCCAATAATATACTTTACAGCTCCTAAAGAAGCAATATAGTGAAACATGTAGAGCCCAACAGGCATTTATACAGCTACTTAAGCTCTATATGCACATTATTGTTCCATTATGTTGTGATAATTGTTTATGTATTTCTACTTTTTTGAGAGTTAACTTCTGTTCACTCTTTTTAAATATTTTTGATATTAATAAAATATTTTTATTAAAATGTTAAAATATATTCTTTGTTATGCCTGTTGCACCACTAAAATCCCCCTTTCCTCAGTTTCCTATATATTTTCCAATTTGGGATGTGGGTGCCTTGATCCTTGAGTAAGTGTAGTCATTCCAAACAGTTAATTGTGGAGTTATCCAACGCCAGTGATAATCACACTCGGTTGGCTGTGTCCTAGAAAATATCTGCATAGGGTAAATGCAATTTTCATATTCTAATGGCAATGTTGGTATCTGAGACAGGTGGTGCATGACCAGGCCTTCGAGACTACTCTGTTAAGGTGAATTGTAAAGGCAATAAAATGTCCCATCCAGCTACATTTTAATTAACCAGTTTAGCTGCAGACAACTAGTTTCTTCTGAGTGTGTCCAGGTGTCCTCTTCCACACAAGAGCTATATACACAAGTGTTAGCACAATACTAAACCCTGGCAATGATTTAAAGAAATTATATCATTTTACAGAGCAGAGATCTCCCTTCTCTCTATAGTGTATCGTTATGAAAACAAGGCTGGATATCAACATTGCCATCATTCAACGAATGGTGTGCGGTTGTGGAGATGACAGCCAAGCCTCGCTATGAAAGTGTGGCCAGATGACATCACTTCCGCTTGCGCACCATATCATCTTAAGGATGGGACGGGCCGCACTCCTTTTAAAAGAGATTGTGAGCCAAGCCTCACAATGAGAGGGCCAATAGGAACCGCGATAATAACGTCAAATGTTGTTCAATCGCAAATAGACAAAATTACGGCATCACCTCAAAAATTGGGGTCAACAGTAACAAATACACTCTTAAAAAGATAATTATATTTCTAATAACTTAAAATGTGGACTAATTATAGACCCGTACACTTAAATGCTTATCGATCTTTCGCACATCGATCGGAAACAGATTTATGTGTCAAATTTCGAAAGATCAAAATAGAAATTGATTATAAAAATTCTCCTAAAAATCAATAATGATTACAAAATCATAAAAAATCATAAAAAATATTAAAAAATTTAAGGAGAGTATCCCAAAAAATATAAAATTATTTAATAATACAATAACTGTGCATTTGGTACTTCCAAGATTAATTTTATTTATATGTTCAGTCACCTTAGTTGTAAATGACCGTATAGTGCGGCCAACGTACTGCTTGCGGCATGGGCAAGTCAGTAAGTATACGACATTGGTTGTTGCGCAAGTACAAAATTGTTTGATTGGATAAATGCAGTTAGTCGCCATAGATCTAAACCCCCCGACAAACGGTGCATTTTTTACAGGGATGGTACCCAGTCCAATTGTGAAAAAATGTTGGCCTAATTGGGGGATTGATAATGGTTGGTGCAATCTTACTTTTAAGGGAGGGCACTCCTCTATATATAACTTTGGGTCTTTCAGGCAAAACTGATCCAAGGAACTTATCATTCCTCAAAATGCCCCAATGTTGTTCAAAAATGGCCTTAATTTGTTTGTGTTGTGTCGAAAAAGCTGTTAGTAAAGACCATTTAAAGTTATCATCATTGTCTCTTTGAGGTTTATCTTCCAGCAATAAAGCTAGGTCAGTATACAAAACTTTAAAAAGGTCATTGTCAATTTCAACTTGATTATATCCTTTTTTCAAGGAATCTCTCTCTAAGAACATTGGCTTGGATCTGAAAAGTGTCTATATCTGTACAATTCCTTTGAAGTCGCAAGAATTGACTTCTTGGAACCGACCTCAGCCAAGACTTATGGTGGCAGCTATCCGTCGGTATAAATCCGTTCCTGTCGCTGGATTTGAAATGGGTGCTAAACTTAAATTGTTGTTCCGATTTTTCTATCTCTAGATCCAAAAAGTATATTTTAGATTGGCTGGATTCATATGCCAAGACAATTCCTCTATCATTGTCGTTAAGCACCGAGAAAAAATTCTCCAATGCTTCAGAGGTACCAGTCCATAGGAGGAGGATGTTGTCTATGTACCTTGCCCACAGTTTTAACTGCGGGTTGTCCAAGGCATAGACAACATCCTCCTCCCATTTAGCCATGAATAGGTTGGCTAAACTGGGAGCAAATTTTGCTCCCATCGCCACACCTTTAAACTGTAAATAAAACCGACCATCAAACCATAAATAATTGTGTTGAGTGGCAAATTCAAGTAGTTCTATAATAAAGTCTACCTGAGGTATAGCAAGGGTAGGGTCCTTTTTCAAAAATTTGTGTGCAGCCTCCATTCCTCTGTGATGTGGAATGCAGGTGTACAAAGATGTTACATATACATAATAAGATCACCTTCATAGGTGATACCAGATAGTCGTTTGATCACATCTTTGGTGTCTCTAAGATAGGATGGAGTATTTTTAACTAGTGGATGTATAAAGAAATCTATATATTTACCTATCCTGGAAGTAATAGACTTGGACGCTGGACGCTGTCATGATGATCCAATAATGGTTCATTTCTCTTAGTCCCGCCCCACACTATAAAAGTATTCTTTCAATAGCAGACATTTTTAGTGTGATATCAGCATGGAGAGAGAGAGCGAGGCTCTGTTACGTGCTACTAGACAGTTAGTGTGCTATAGTGTGCTATTCTGATTCCATTGTCAGTGTAGAGTGTCAGTTTAGTGTGAATCTAGTAATAATTCAGTCAGTGTGAGTGTAGTGACCACCATTCATCTTTACTTTAGTGTGACTTTAGTGTGAATCTAGTGATAGTTCAGTCAGTGAGTGTAGTGGCCATTTAACACAGTATATTTCAGTGCGCTACTGCAAGTTTAAAGCCAAATATTTCAGTGTGTTACGTGCCATTTCACGCAGTATATTTCTGTGCGTTAGTGCACGTTTAACACAGTATATATCAGTGCATTACTGCAAGTCTAATGCCGCATATTTCAGTGGGTTACCTTCCGTTTAACGCAGTATAGTTCAGTGTGTTACTGCAAGTTTAACACCGTGTATTTCAGTGTGCTACTGCAAGTTTAATGTTGTATATTTCAGTGCGTTACGTGCCATTTAACGCAGTATATTTCAGTGCATTACTGCAAGTTTAACACTGTATATTTCAGTGCATTGCATGCCATTTAATGCAGTAAATTCCTGTGCATTAGTGCACGTTTAATGCAGTATAATTCAGTGCGTTACTGAAAGTTTAACGCCGTATATTTCAGTACGTTACTGCAAGTTTAACGCCATATATTTCAGTGCGTTACATGCCATTTAACCACTTCTTTCCCAGAAGGTTTTACCCACTTCATGACCAGGCCATTTTTTGCGATACGGCACTGCGTTGCTTTAACTGACAATTGCCTGGTCGTGCGACGCTGTACCCAAATAAAATGAATGTACTTTTTTTCCAACAAATAGAGCTTTCTTTTGATGGTATTTGATCACCTCTGCGTTATTTGCTTTTGTGCTATAAACAAAAAAGACCAACAATTTTGAAAAAAAAATAATATTTTTTACTTTCTGCTGTAATACATATCCAAAAAAAAAAAAAACAAAAACAAATTTCTTCATCAATTTAGGCCAATATGTATACTGCTACATATATGTGGTAGAAAAAAATCCCAATAAACGTATATTGATTGGTTTGCGCAAAAGTTATAGCGTCTATAAAATAGGGGATAGAGTTAGGAACTTTAAATTTTTTTTATTGTTTTTACTGGTAATAGCAGTGATCTGCGATTTTTAGTGGGACTGCGACATTGCGGCAGACAAATCTGACCCTAAGTGGCACTTTTTGGGGACCAGTGACACCAGACAGTCATCAGTGCTTAAAAAAAGCACTGATCCCTGTATAAATGACACTGGCAGGGAATGGGTTAACTACAGGAGCAATCAAGTCGTTAAATGTGTTTCCTGGGAGGTGCTCTCTAACTGTGGGGGGAGTGGATTCACTGGAGGAAAAGAGAGATCGTGTTTCAGCTTAGCTGAAACACGATCTCTCTCTTTTCCTCCCTGAAAGATCAGCGGTGTGCTTTGTTTACATCGGCACACCATTGCTCCGTCTCTCCTGTGAATGAACAGTGGATCGCAGCAGCCATCGTGGCCGCTGGACCCGCTGATTTGCACTATCAACATGATTTTGCACACCCGGGCTGCCCTACCACAGTAAATCTATGTGGGCCAGTCTGCAAACGGTTAATACAGTTTATTTATGTGCATTAGTGAACATTTAACGCAATATATTTCAGTGCATTACTGCAAGTTTAACGGTGTGTATTTCAGAGCATTACTGCAAGTTTAACGCCATATATTTAAGTGCGTTACATGCCATTTAACAAAGCATATTTCTTAGCATTAGTGCACATTTAACGCAGTATACTTCAGTGCGTAACTACAATTTTAACACCGTATATTTCAGTGCGTTACCTTCCGTTTAACCCAGTATAGTTCAGCGTGCGTTACTGCAAGTTTAACGCTATATATTTCAGTACGTTACTGCAAGTTTAATTCTGTGTATTTCAGTGCATTACTGCAAGTTTAACGCCGTATATATTTCAGTGCATTACGTGCCATTTAACGCAGTATATTTCTGTGTGTTAGTGCACATTTAACACTATATATTTCAGTGCCCTATTGCAAGTTTAATGTCGTATATTTCAGTGTGTTACCTTCCTTTTAACGCAGTATAGTTCAGTGTGTCACTGAAAGTTTAATGCAGTATATTTCAGTGCGTTACCTTCCATTGTACTGTTATGTGCCATTTAATGCAATATATTTCTGTGCATTACTGCAAGTTTAATGCCGTATATTTCAGTGTGTTACCTTCTGTTTAACGCAGTATAGTTTAGTGCGTTACTGCAAGTTTAACGCAGTATAGTTTTGTGCATTATGTGCCATTTAACACAGTATATTTCTGTGTGGTAATGCGCAATTAACGCAGCATATTTCAGTGACTTACTGCAAGTTTAACGTCATATATTTCAGTGCGCTACCTTCCATTTAACGCAGTATAGTTCAGTGCGTTACTGCAAGTTTAATGCTGTATATTTCAGTGCTTTACTGCAAGTTTAACGCCGTATATTTCAGTGCTTTACTGCAAGTTTAATGCCGTATATTTCAGTGCTTTACTGCAAGTTTAACGCTATGTATTTCAGTGCGTTACTGCAAGTTTACCGCCATATATTTGAGTGCGTTATGTGACATTTAACGCAGTATATTTCTTTGCGTTACTGTAAGTTTGACACCTTATATTGCAGTGCATTACCTTCCATTTAACGCAGTATAGTTCAGTGCATTACAGCAAGTTTAATGTTGTGTATTTCAGTGCATTACTGCAAGTTTAACACTGTATATTTCAGTGTGTTACGTGCCATTTAATGTGGTATATAATCCCTGTTGTGTTCCTGCTGGAGCAGACTCTGCATGGCATTATGGACAGGGCACTTGAGGCAGAGCAGCGGGAGGAAGAGGAGGACTTCCTTTCCTCTAAAGGCCCACTTTATGCAGACACCATTGTTCCTATGACACAGAACACACAAGAGGAGAGGGAGGAGGAAGAGGAGGAGGAGGAATAGGATTCTGGCAGTTTTTGAGGCATTGAAGCAGAGGAAGACATACGTCAAACAGTAAGAGATGGTTTTCCTTCCCCAGAACCCTTGGGAGTAGTACGTGGCTGGGAGGAGGCAGTTCCAGATACTATAATCCTCAGTGACCCCCGAGGAGTCTGCTTCTCATGCCTCCGCAAATTTGCGGTGCCTGGGCTCCCTCATGCTTCAAAGCCTGTGAAAGGACCCAAAAATACGTGGCATAAAAGAGAAGGATCACTATTGGTTGGCAACCCTCCTTGACCATTGTTACAAGGGCAAAGTCTCAGAACTCATCCCGTCCCCACAGAGAGTGCAGAAGATAAAAGCTCTTGAGGACACCCTAAAGAGGAGTTTATCTAATGCTTTTTCCTACTCTGGTAGGTTACAGTGTTGTGGAAAACTTAGTTTTGAGGCTTCTGTTGGTCAAGAGAGGAGCAGCAGAGAAGGCGGCCTCCTAAGTGATGCATTTCACAATTTTTTTAGTCCTCGCCGCCCAGGGCTGTCAGCTTCAAACATCCCATCGGCAGCATCTGCATCACATGGTGGACAATTATCTAGAGGTGAAAACAGAGATGGAGAGTTTTCCAGTTGACAATCCACTGGCTTACTGGATCATGAGAATAGACCTCTGCCCAGAACTTGCCCAGTATGCAATTGAGCTGCTGGGCTGCCCTGTATCCAGCGCGCTTTCCGAATGGGCATTCGGTGCTGCTGGAGGTTTTTTTACTGATAGTAGAATGTGTCTGTCCACAGACTCTGTGGACCGTCTGACATTTATCAAAATGAATCAGTTCTGGATTACCAGCAGCTATGAATCCCCTGATGTCGTGTTTTTGGGATGTGGAATCTCTGCAGGATTTCTAGACTGCATAACGTTGTGGTTGTTGATTTCATCTGGAAGAATTTTTTTGGTGTAGGGTTCATGGGCACCATTAACACCCAAAGACCAATTTTTCTGCACCTGTTTGACAGGTACAGTATCTCACAAAAGTGAGTACACCCCTCACATTTTTGTAAATATTTTATTATATATTTTAATGTGACAACACTGAAGAAATGACACTTTGCTACAATGTAAAGTAGTGAGTGTACAACTTGTATAACCGTGTACATTTGCTGTCCCCTCAAAATTAACTCAACACACAGCCATTAATGTCTAAACCGCTGGCAACAAAAGTAAGTACACCCCTAAGTGAAAATGTCCAAATTGGGCCCAATTAGCTAGTTTCCCTCCCCGGTGTCATGTGACTTGTTAGCGTTACAAGGTATGTCTCAGGTAGGTCTCAGGTATGAATGGGGAGCAGGTGTGTTAAATTTGGTGTTATCGCTCTCACGTTTTCATACTGGTCACTGGAAGTTCAACATGGCACCTCATGGCAAAGAACTCTGAGGATCTGAAAAAAAGAATTGTTGCTCTACATAAAGATGGCCTAGGCTATAATAAGATTGCCATGACCCTGAAACTGAGCTGCAGCACAGTGGCAAAAACCATACAGCGGTTTAACAGAACAGGTTCCACTCAGAACAGGCCTCACCATGGTCAACCACAGAAGTTAAGTGCACGTTCTCAGTGTCATATCCAGAGGTTGTCTTTGGGAAATAGACGTATGTGCTGCTAGCATTGCTGCAGAGGTTGAAGGGGTGGGGGTCAGCCTGTCAGTGCACAGACCTTACGCCGCACACTGCATCAAATTGGTCTGCATGGCTGTAGTCCCAGAAGGAAGCCTCTTCTAAAGAACAGATGTACAGTTTGGCACCAACATCTTCAACAGCTTTAAACATGTCTTGTCCTCTTCCTCTCCATGAGATTGGAGTTAGGAGAATTAGTGCTTTACAGAAGGAAGATAACATTGTTTTATGCTTTCAGCTAAGCTCATAGAAAGTGACAAGAACACATAATTTCTGGTAAGATCAACAAGTATTGTTTGTGCTTTCTAAACATGTTCTTAGTGTAAAAAAATTAGATCCAATGCAGCTGTCACAGGACACGTAAACTGCAATATATTAAATTTTTCATAGCTTTAGATAAACCTTAGGTCAGACGGGGTCCCTGCGTGACCTGTGTATAGCAATAGAAACCTACCCAGTAGCCAGTTCCTCCTACACAGTAAAATCACAAGAAGAGTTTTCCCTTTTCGCATAAACACACAAGTACATTTCCTGGTGCTATCATTTTATAGCTGTTTTTTATTTCTCACAGAAGTTTTAAAGAAGAGAGATGAAGGTTCCTCTGCCGTCCTTTATTTTATTCCTTCTCTTACCACTGAGCATTACAGCAGCAGGTAAGAAAATAACATGGATCTGTTTTATATTAATTGTTTAAAAAGTGTGAGTAGTTTTTTTATAAAGCAATTTCACTGTGACTTGTGGTAATGACAATTACGTACTTATCTATCTATCTTAAATATATTTATGATGCTTTGCAACTTTTATTCTCAGATACATCAACGTGTCAAACAACACGTTAACATACTGCAAAGAGTATAAGATTGAAATATTCTAGAACACAAATTCCACATCAGGGATCTTTTCTTACTGCTAAAAAGACCCTTGAAACCTCTTGGCGATACATTCCCCTATTGTTATAAAAATCACTCATTGCCACACTGATTTACTGCTGTGTGAAAGATAATGTTACAATCAGTAAGATGTTTTTGCTTCTAAATTGTAAATTGATTGATGAATGATGGAAAAAGTACTGCCCATTAAAAAACAGGTATAATGCAGACAGTAGAGGGTTCTTACTCAAAGGGAAGCGATAGAATAATGAGCTGTAATCTACAGAAAATGCAACTTTTATATTTTAGTTATTTAAAAAAATGTTCTCTCATATCAATAAAACTATAGAGATGTACTGGAGACTATATAACAAGACATATGGTTTGATTTCTGCCACCCCCCCACAAGCATCCTTTTTAGGAGACCCCAAATTTTCTCCTGGAGAACATGGTATTATAGACTTTGCATGGTGGACTAATAACAATATATTCACCCTCTCAAAATGTAATAACCAGCCCATTTTTTGCGATACGGCACTGCATCGCTTTAACTGACAATTACACGGCCGTGCGACGTTGTACCCAAATAAAATTTATGTGCATTTTTTTCCCACAAGTGGAGCTTTCTTTTGGTGGTATTTGATCACCTCTGTGGTTTTTATATTTTGCGCTATAAACAAAAAAAAACAATATTTTTTACTTTTTGCTATAATAAATTTTCAAAAAAAAAATGTCTTCATCAGTTTATGCCAATATGTATTCCTCTATATATTTTTGGTAAAAAAAAAAACGCAATAAGTATATATTGATTGGTTTGCACAAAAGTTATAGTGTCTACAAAATAGGGGATAGATTTATGGCATTTTTATTATTTATTTATTTTTTACTAGTAATGGCGGTGAGCTGCGATTTTTAGCGGGACTGCGACATTGCGGCGGACAGATCGGGCACTTTTGACACTTTTTTTGGGACCAGTGACATTTATACAGCGATCACTGATTACTGTATAAATGTCACTGGCAGGAAAGGGGTTAACATTAGGGGGCAATCAAGTGTTCCCTAGGGAGGTGTTTCTAATTGTGGGGGCAGTGTACTGACTGGAGGAGCAGAAGGATCGCTGTTCCTGATCACTAGGAGCAGCAGACCTCTCTCTACTCCCCTGTCAGAACGGGGATCTGTCAAGGTAAACAGACTTTAGGAGGAGCAATCGCGGGTGGCTGGCAGACATCGCGGCTGCCGGCCACGCGCATCGGCCCCAGTGTCGCAAGCGCGTCCCCTATTGCTCTTATACGATGTACACCTAAGGCGAGTCGTGCAGCCGTGCCAACTTGCCGCAGTATAATGCCGGCGGCTGGTCGGCAAGTGGTTAAAATAATCTAAGTTGCATTGCTCTTAATGTGCGAGAATTTCTTTGTACCACTACTTTATACCAAATAAAAAAGTTTGTAAACAAAGAAAAACTATAGATATGAGAAAAAAAATATTTAATGCTTGAAGCTTTTACTGTGGCTTTGCTATGCCTTTAAAATTTTTTAACTGTTTAATGTGTCTGGTTCCTCTCCATATTACACACAACTAAAGGTGAAGTTGCTTTCAGCTCTGAAAGGTTTTACCCCCTTCATGACCAGGCCATTTTTTGCTAGTCAGCACTGCGTTACTTTAACTGGCAGTTGCTGGGTTATGCAATGCTGTACCCAAACAAAATCTATATAATTTTTTTACACAAATAGAGCTCTTGGCCAAGGCCTACCAATGTGACCAAGCTTAGGTCATTCCTGGGATTTTGTTCATACTCTAGAAGATTCGTTGAAGGATTTGCTAAAATAGCTAGGCCCCTTAATGCGTTGTTGAAGAATGAGGATGATCAGGATTCAACAAGACCTTTTGAGCAAATAAGAGGACCCAGGAAGCCCAGAGAGTCGATCTAGTAACCCAAGACCAGTGGACCGACCAGTGTGAGCAAGCCTTTCGGCAGCTGAAGTGGAGTCTAACGACTGCTCCTGTTCTGGCCTATGCCAATCCAACCAAGTCCTATGAGCTACATGTTGATGCCAGTCGAGACGGGCTAGGCGGGGACTGTATCAGGAGCACAATGGACACCTGCGGCCTGTTGCTTATGTGAGCCGAAGTCTTGCACCTGCTGAGAAAAACTGCCCTACTCACAAGTTGGAATTCTTGGCTCTAAAGTGGGCAGTGGTGGACAAGTTGAAAGACTACTTGTATGGTGCAGACTTCGTAGTCAAGACCGATAACAACCCGCACACATATATTCTTACCACCCCCAAGCTAGTTGCCACCAGGCACAGGTGGTTGGCTGCACTATCAGGGTTCCGTTTCAGCTTAAAATACCGCCCATGAAATGGGAAAAGAGATGCTGATGCCCTGTCAAGGAGACCCTATGACTTGGGTGTTTCCACTGAAGAGTGGACTCAACTGACTCCAGAAGGGACACAAGCCTTCTGTCAAAGCCATCTGAGTCTCAGAGGCAGGTGTCCCCAAATACTACTGTGGTCTGTCAGGGACAAAAGCCTACCTAAGCTTTCAGACAGGGACTTAAGAAAGGACCAGATGGAAGATCCCCTCTGTAGTTTAACATTGAAGGCCCTGGAAGACCAACGCCCAGATCTACTGCTAACAGACTCTCAAAAAGAAGCACGACTAGTACACAAGGAATAGGATCGACTGAAGTTACACAACAGGGTGGTCTACCGAATGGGCCCTTTGGATGATCCTGAAGTTAAGTGGCAGCTATTCTTACTGAGAAAGCATAGAGAGACTGTGCTGACTGCCTTTCATGACAATCATGGCCACTTAGGGCCCGAAAGGACATTCAAACTGGTGCTAGACCGGTTCTATTGGCCCTGTACGAGGCCTGAAGTTGAGGGATACTGTCACTCCTGCATACAGTGTATACAGAGGAAAACACTGGAATTGGTGTGTATTTACTTTCTGTGTCTGGAGCCTGACTTGAGTGGACAGGGAAATGTTCTGGTGGTGATCAACCATTTCACCCAGTAGGCCCAGGCATTCCCAACTAAAGACCAGCAAGCATCTACAGTGGCATAAATTCTGGTAGAGAAATTCTTTGTCCACTATGGCTCACCTCAGCGTATTCACTCTGACCAGGGGAGAGACTTTTAGGAGCAGACTCATTAAAGGACTGTTATGCTGCGTACACACGGGCAGACTTTTCGAAGGACTATGTTCGGTGGACTTTTTGACGGACTTTACAACGGACTTTCCGACGGACTTTCGAATGAACGTACTTGCCTACACACGATCAACCAAAGTCTGACGGATTTGTACGTGATGACGTACGACCGGACTAAAATAAGGAAATTCACAGTCAGTAGCCAATAGCTGCCCTAGCGTCGGTTTTTGTCTGTCGGACTAGCATACAGACGAGCGGACCTTTTGACCGTACTCGAGTCCGTCGGAAAGATTTGAAACATGATTCATTTCTAGGTCCGTCGAACTTTTGGGGAAAAAAGTCAGCTGGAGCCCACACACGATCGAATTATCCGACGGAGTCCGGTCCACCGGACCAAGTCTGCCGTAAAGTCCGCTCATGTGTATGCGGCATTAGACTGTTAGACCTGTTAGGTGTTCAGAAGTCAAGAACTACTCCCTACTAGGGATGAGCCCGATGTTCGAGTCGAACGTAAGTTCGACTCGAACATTGTGTGTTCACCGAATAGCAGACAATTTGGGGTGTTCGCTGCAAATTCGAAAGCCGCGGAACACCCTTTAAAAGTCTATGGGAGAAATCAAAAATGCTAATTTTAAAGGCTTATATGCAAGTTTTGGGCATAAAAAGTGTTTGGGGACCTGGGTCCTGCCCCAGGGGACATGTATCAATGCAAAAAAAGTTTTAAAAATGGCCGTTTTTTCGGGAGCAGCGATTTTAATAATGCTTAAAGTGAAATATTCCTTTAAATTTCATACCTAGGGGGTGTCTATAGTATGCCTGTAAAGTGGCACGTTTCCCGTATTTAGAACAGTCCGAGAGCAAAATGACATTTCTAAAGGAAAAAAAAGTCATTTAAAAGTGCTCGTGGCTATAATGAATTGTCTGCCCCGGCAATACACATAAAAGTAATCGGGTGACCCCGCCCCCCTGTGACGCTGCGGGGAAGCCATAGGGATGTCCCCGTGCGGCAGAGGGGGGCGGGGTCACCCGGCCACGTCACCGTGTGGCCCCGCCCTCAGTTATAAAAGAACTATAGGTTATACCTGAAACACCTGAGCTCAAAGAGCAGAGAGGAAAGTAGTGGCGGCCGTCCATAGAGGGCGCCCAGGCGCCGCCCCCCCTCCTGTATTAAAAAAAAAATTTAAAACAGCCCCTTTAAGAACAAAAAAAAAAAAGTCCTTTGACAAAGTGCACTGTGGTGCCGGATGCAGTGCACTGTGGGAAGTCCCACGTCAATGCAATCACAAGATTGCAGACGTGGTGCTTTATTTGTGTCTAACCCGCCTTGCGGTGCAATACAAAGCGCCGAGTAGCTTCCGCCCGTAAAATCAGAGTTATTCTACGGGCGGGAGCATTGTTTTTCAAATCTGGAGGTCACTTCCGGGTTTCATGAAACAGACAAAAGCCAGAAGTGACGTCGGCAGCTCCGTTCTTCACCCCGAGTGGAGCTGCAGGAGGAAGGTAAGAGAGCACGCTGCCACGCAGCATGAGGGGGGTTGAAAATAATTCATAAAGATGTCATTAAAAATAAAAACAGAAAAGGCAGGCACTGACTGGATTATCAGATCAGACAGTAACTGGAACTAATGGGTGTAAAAAAAATTACAGGCACACATGAACAGCAGCCAAATGATGAGAGTGAACAGAAAATACACACTGTACTGACAGTGATGGCACACTTTTTAATAAGACATTTCCTGTGCCATGGAAGGCTCACATTAAAAATAAAAACAGAAAATTCAGGCACTGGCACTCTGGCAGATAATCTGTAGGTGAAGGTCAGTAACTGGAACAAATGGAGGGGGGAAATTACATGCACACTTGAACTGCAGGACAGGTAAAATGGCCCTGGTGACACATGCAGGCTGCTGCATTTGGTGGTGACACATGCTGCTGCATTTGGTGGTGACACATGCTGCTGCATTTGGTGGTGACACAGGCTGCTGCATTTGGTGGTGACACAGGCTGCTGCATTTGGTGGTGACACAGGCTGCTGCATTTGGTGGTGACACAGGCTGCACCATTTGGTGGTGACACATGCTGCTGCATTTGGTGGTGACACATGCTGCTGCATTTGGTAGTGACACATGCTGCTGCATTTGGTGGTGACACAGGCTGCTGCATTTGGTGGTGACACATGCTGCTTTATTTAGTGGTGACACATGCTGCTTTATTTGGTGGTGACACAGGCTGCTGCATTTGGTGGTGACACAGGCTGCTGTATTTGTTGGTGACACAGGCTGCTGCATTTGGTGGGACACAGGCTGCTGCATTTGGTGGGACACAGGCTGCTGCATTTGGTGGGACACAGGCTGTATTTGGTGGGACACTGTACTGACAGTGATGGCATACTTTTTAATAAGACATTTCCTGTGCCATGGAAGGCTCACATTAAAAATAAAACTGAAAATTCAGGCACTGGCACTCTGGCAGATAATCTGTAGGTGAAGGTCAGTAACTGGAACAAATGGAGGGGGGAAATTACATGCACACTTGAACTGCAGGACAGGTAAAATGGCCCTGGTGACACATGCAGGCTGCTGCATTTGGTGGTGACACATGCTGCTGCATTTGGTGGTGACACATGCTGCTGCATTTGGTGGTGACACAGGCTACTACATTTGGTGGTGACACAGGCTGCTGCATTTGGTGATGACACAGGCTGCTGCATTTGGTGGTGACACATGCTGCTGCATTTGGTGGTGACACAGGCTGCACCATTTGGTGGTGACACATGCTGCTGCATTTGGTGGTGAAACATGCTGCTGCATTTGGAAGTGACACATGCTGCTGCATTTGGTGGTGACACAGGCTGCTGCATTTGGTGGTGACACATGCTGCTTTATTTAGTGGTGACACATGCTGCTTTATTTGGTGGTGACACAGGCTGCTGCATTTGGTGGTGACACAGGCTGCTGTATTTGTTGGTGACACAGGCTGCTGCATTTGGTGGGACACAGGCTGCTACATTTGGTGGGACACAGGCTGCTGCATTTGGTGGGACACAGGCTGCTGCATTTGGTGGGACACAGGCTGTATTTGGTGGGACACAGGCTGTATTTAGTGGCACACAGGCTGCATGTAAGGAGGGACTCCGCTGGGGGCACCTGATGTAAGGACAGACTCCGCTGGGGACACCTGAGGGCAGGCGACGTGGCTAGTGACACGCTCAGGGCTCCCACTGATTCTGTATTATGGTGAGTTGAATGATTTCCTTTTATATTAAAATGTAATAATAGAATTAATGCGCTTCAATCATCCTGACACCATAACAACCATGGTGCCGGGATGATTAAAGTGCTAACACAGGTGTTTGGAATATCTTTATCTGCTTATTGTTAAACTTTCTAGAATACACATATTTCTATTCTTATTTCTATTGTGTAGGATCTGGGCCTGCTGTCCCTCCATCCCTCTCCCTCCATCCCTCGTTCATCTCAGATGCTAACTACACCACCTTAGAGCCACACCCACCATTTCGCTGAAACCACGCCCATTTTCACCAAGTGGGAGGGGTCAAAAAGGAAGGGTGGGGTCTGGCATCCCCCCATCCTAAAACTTCACCAGCCGCCACTGGAGGAAAAGTGAACAATTCATCCACCAAAAAGACTGACTTACAATACTTTAGGCGAAAGTTCTGAAGAAGTTATCCTCACATCTCAGAGAATTCACAACCTGCTGACCCTTCCCATTACAGATTTAGTGGAGGGCGACTCCAACTCACCCCCTGGCACATCTAGGTGGGCCATCCCAATATCGGTGGCTTGTGGCCAAGACAACCTCACCTCTTATGACAAATCGTGGGAGGTTCCCTTGCCAGGTCCATACACACATGCCAATTGCTTGTTTTCGATAATATACTAACCTGCTTTACCTTCCAATGTATTTTGAAAGCATGTAACAGGTTGTGGACATTATATGCTGATGGACACTGTCCCTTCTTTGGGGACCAAAGGTTTTTCGGTAGTGGGAGTGTGTAGCGGGTGCCAGCCAGCACTGCCCACACTCTCCAATTCTCCCTCCCCACATGGCAAACACTGTCACAGCTGCGGGAGTGATAAGTGAACACAGAATTTTTCAGGGGAAAATGAAAGCCACCAGATGGAGGCACACGCTGCCACAGTGGGGACTGGAGTGGCTGTCTATGTCTCTTTCCCCCGCTTTCTGTCAAGCAGCTGTGGGAATGAGAAGTGGTAGTGGCACTGTGACAGGGGAGGAAGTGAGCGTGGGATGTCAGTACATTTCGCCCGCTCGCCCCTTCTTATGTCAAGCAGCGCGAAATAAGACAGAGGGATGCTCTCAGGGATCACCGCCCACTGTAATTCCTCCCCCATTGGCTGAAGTGGGAGGACCAATTACAGGAAGCCAGGGGGCATCAAGGGACATGTAGTTCTGAAGATATGCAGCCCATTGGATTTTACAGGGGCAAAACTACAGCCCCCAGCATGCCCGGCTCATGACAAGGAGTACAGCCTGGAACCCAGGAAAAAAAGGGCTGAGGTAGAGAGAAGGGGGAGAGATGACAGGAGTGCGTGTGACAGTGAGAAGAGGCTGAAGTGGCCAGGCTGAGAGAGAGACAGATACCAAGTCTCAAAAAGCCCCTTTGCTGTGCCACAGTCTACACCCAACAGAGGGGACAGAGCACAGGAGCTGTGAGGTGACAGGACTGTGTGGTGGAACTCCACCTAAGGGAGAGAGAGAGTTTTTCCAAGACTACCAGGAGAGTGCTGCCAAACTGAGGGGAGCCAGGAACAGTGTCACCTACACGGTCCGCCACCATTCAGCCCAGGGACTCTGCTCAGAAGCCCGGCACCACCCAGCTCAGCAGAGACAACCCAAACTGCTTCAGGGATCGCAATACCAATCCAGGTATCGGGTTGGGCGCTGTCTTTTCAACTTGTGAATTTCACTACCAGTCTTCCTGATCGGCCAACAGGAGGTGATCTGGTGCCTTTCAACATTGCCAGGAGCCTGAACCAGCATTTGGAATCTCCATTGTGTCATCACTCAGAAGACTGGTGAGCGGGTGTAAACCCAAAACTCCTTCTTAACACAGTACAGACACTACATGCAGACACCTATTCCCCTTTCTAGTGTCAGAGGATGCTTGTTTGAAGCTGGCACCTTTAGCCGGTTTGTCCTTACAAACCACTACCTAACAGAACATCCTAGATCATTACTGTCTCAACTTTGCTTGATTCAACCTACTCCTAAAACAAAGGGCCCCAATGTTTGCTAGCAGAAGACACTAGTACTCTTTGCCCCAGGACCTGTAACGTTATGGAACTGTGCTTACTGTACCTGTTTAACCCATTTTTTTGTGTCATTTACCTCTCAATGGTGTTTGTGGCCCAGAAGGAACTGGGAAGTTGACAAACCTTCTCCCCTCCCTCTCAGCACCATGCTATGGGCACATAGATTACTGTCTTTCTATAGTTACAGTCTCCAATATTGAAGGTTGTCGTTTCTATTGTATTGATTCTCTGCAGCAAGTTTTAACAGTGCTGTAAGTCTCCACATGTTTTAAACCATGGTAATATATTCACCTTGTTTATCACTACCAGGTATGTGCCTGTTTTTTGGCGACCATCCACCGCCAGGACAACAGTATTTTCCACTTGTGTCCTTAACCACTTCAATACAGGCCACTTTCCTCCTTTCCTGCCCAGGCCAATTTGCAGTTTTCAGTGCTGTCGCTTTTTAAATGACAATTGCACGGTCATGCAACACTGTACCCAAACAAAATTTGTATCACTTTGTTCCCAAAAATAGAGCTTTCTTTTGGTGGTATTTGATCACCACTGGGGTTTTTATTTGCTAAACAAATAAAAAAAGGCTGAATTTTTTGAAAAATAAAACGTTTTTCTTTGTTTCTGTTATAAAATGTTGTAAATAAGTAAGTTTTCTCCTTCATATGATTTAATATGCAGCACTGATGGGCACTGATAGGTGGCACTGATGGGCGCTTATATGTGGCACTGATATGCAGCACTGATGGACATTGATAGGCAGCACTGATGGGCACTGAAAGGCTGCACTGATGGGTACTTATGGGTGGCACTGATTAGCAGCTCTGATGGACACTGGTGGGTGGCACTGATGGACACTGATAGATGGCACTGATGGGCATCATTGATAAGGAGGCACTGGCAGGCATTACTGATGGGCACTGATTGGCATTTATGGGCACTGATTGGCATCATTTATAGGCACTGAGTGGCATCCCTGGTGGTCATGGGTTTCATACCTGGTGGTCCTCCATGGTGGGCATCCCTGGTGGCATCCCTGGTGCTCCTGGGTGGGCATCCTCAGGGGGGCTGTGCTGATAATCAATCAGCGCACACCCCCCTGTCAGGAGAGCAGCCGATTGGC
Source organism: Aquarana catesbeiana (assembly GCF_042186555.1). NCBI lineage: Eukaryota > Metazoa > Chordata > Amphibia > Anura > Ranidae > Aquarana > Aquarana catesbeiana. The sequence goes on from NC_133332.1 coordinate 43,270,560, forward strand.
TCTCCACTACTCGCGTCTGTCAGATGCGATAGAGGAAAAGCCGATACACGGCTTTTCCTGTTTACACAGTGATCAGCTGTGATTGGACACAGCTAATCAGGTGGTAAAGAGCCTCCGTCAGAGGCTCTTTACCTCGATCGAAGTTGCGGTGTTTCAGGGGCACACTCCAGCTTGTTATCCTGAAAGACATCATATGACATCCAGTCAGGATAACTGAACCACCGCCCGGTCGTCATTCTGTTATAGGCCTGGCGGGAAGCGGTTAAATGTGTTTGCAGTAATTTTATTTAACCAGGTGTGCCAGAGGGGCTGAGGTCAATCTTGGAGTTGAGGCGGAGATCAGAGAACCCAAAATCACCAAGCGGCTCCTTCAGGGGTGGCGCTATAAATATACACACACACACAGTATCTCACAAAAGTAAGTACACCCCTCAAATTTTTGAAAATATTTTATTATATCTTTTCATGTGACAAGAAATTACACTTTGCTACAATGTAAAGTAGTGAGTGCACAGCTGGTATAGCAGTGTAAATTTGATGTCCCCTCAAAATAACTCAACACAGCCATTAATGTCTAACCCGCTGGTAGCAAAAGTGAGTACACCCCTAAGTGAAAATGTCCACATTGGGCCCAACGTGTCAATATTTTGTGTGGTCACCATTTTTTTCCAGCACTGCCTTAACCCTCTTGGACATGGAGTTCCCCAGAGCTTCACAGGTTGCTACTGGAGTCCTCTTCCACTCCTCATCACGGAGCTGGTGGATGTTAGAGACCTTGCGCTCCTCCACCTTCCGTTTAAGGATGCCCCACAGATGCTCAATAGGGTTTAGGTCTGGAGACATGCTTGGCCAGTCCATCACTTTAACCCTCAGCTTCTTTAGCATGGCAGTGGTCATCTTGGAGGTGTGTTTGGGGTTGTTATCATGTTGGAATACTGCCCTGCGGCCCAGTCCCCAAAGGGAGGGGATCATGCTCTGCTTCAGTATGTCACAGTACATGTTGGCATTCATGGTTCCCTCAATGAACTGTAGCTGCCCAGTGCCGGCAGCACTCATGCAGCCCCAGACAATGACACTCCCACCACCGTGCTTGACTGTAGGCAAGACACACTTGTCTTTGTACTCCTCACCTGGTTTCTGTTACACATACGCTTGACACCATCTGAACCAAATAAGTTTATCTTGGTCTCAACAGACCACAGGACATGGTTCCAGTAATCCATGTCCTCAAGTCTGCTTGTCTTCAGCAAACTGTTTGCAGGCTTTCTTGTGCATCATCTTTAGAAGAGGCTTCCTTCTGGGACAACTGCCATGCAGACCAATTTAATGCCGTGTGGGCGTATGGTCTGAGCACTGACCTGCTGACCCCCCACCCCTTCAACCTCTGCAGCAATGCTGGCAGCACTCATACGTCTATTTCCCAAAGACAACCTCTGGACATGACGCTGAGCACGTGTACTCAACCTCTTTGGTCGACCATGGCGAGGCCTGTTCTGAGTGGAACCTGTCCTGTTAAATTGTTGAATGGTCTTGGCCACCGTGCTGCAGCTCAGTTTCAGGGTCTTGGCAAACTTCTTATAGCCTAGGTCATCTTTATGTAAAGCAACAATTCTTTTTTTCAGATCCTCATAAACGACCTGGAGGATAGGGTAAACAGTTCAATCTCTGTATTTGCAGACAATACTAAGCTAAGCAGGGCAATAACTTCTCTGCAGGATGTGGAAACCTTGCAAGAAGATATGAACAAACTGATGGCAAATTAGGTTTAATGTAGAAAAATGTAAAATAATGCATTTGGGTGACAAAAATATGAAGCAATCTACTCACTGGGGGGAGAACCTCTGGGGGAATCAAGGATGGAAAAGGACCCGGGGGCCCTAGTAGATGATAGGCTCAGCAATGGCATGCAATGCCAAGCTGCTGCTAACAAAGCAAAGAATATTGGCATGCATTAAAAAGCGGATTAACTCAAGAGATAAAGCGATAATTCTCCCACTCTACAAGACTCTGGTCCGGCCTCACCTGGAGTATGCTGTCCAGTTCTGGGCACTAGTCTTCAGGAAGGATGTTCTGGAAATGGAGCGAGCACAAAGAAGGGCAACAAAGCTAATAAAAGGACTTGAGGATATTATTTATGAAGAAAGGCTGTGAGCACTGAACTTATTCTCTCTGCTCCCTTTCGATGTATTAAATCCTTTAGTTATTGCAAAAGACACATTTAGGAAGTAAAATGGAGTTTCAGTTTCCCCTTAGTTCCTGTCTGCGGTGTAAACTGCAGCTACAAAATAATACTGTACAGGTGGAAATAGTGGAAGTGGGCTGAGAGATGTTTTAGTACTGTATAGGCAAAATTGACCTCCAAAGTCAAGGAGGGTCTTTTCTACAGAATAGGTCACAGGGTCTTTTCTACAAAATAGGCCACCTGTAAAAAAGCATTTACTGTATATACTAACCATTCCAGTACCCAATGTATTGAAAAGCTTTTGCTTCCCTTAATCGCCGACAATATCTTGTTGACACTAACCTCCCCAGCATCTCTTTACCAAACCTACTATCTCTTCTAGATACCTTTGCCTCTCTTTCAGGGCTTCGTGTTCCAAGTCTAATGCTCTGTCGGTCAACCTTTCTCATTGAGTATTAATGGATTTGAAAGCTGCCTTTCCCTTTTAGTGGTACTCCTCTTTGACCTATTCGCCTTACCTTGACATTGGCAGGATTTTATCAGGCCAATTTCCCACCCTTGTTCAAAAGATTGTCTGATATGCTGTCCTCCTGGACATATTTACCATTGTTTTGGTTCGGTAGGATAACTACTATCTGTATCTTCCAAAATTTCTGTACTTCTTTCGGGTCTTGCCTGTTCCAATCTCTTCACATATTTTAAGTATACACCAACGTAAGCTTTTTCAGTTTATATGGGGATCTACCCGTACTCGAATGTACAAGCATGGTTTTGTATGCTCGACGGATCAATGATGACCTTTCGGTCCCTAATTTGCAGACCTAATACACTGAAGCAAGCATAGCTCCGCTCGCCCATCTTCATGAAATGTATCAGCTGCTGTTATGGGCCACAATTGATCTTGTTGATTCCAATCCCATACCTGTCTCGTATCTACCCTGGTTCCCTCCTATTCATCTCTCCTATTCATCGCCCGACTACTCATCCCTCCTATTCATCGCCCGACTACAATAGGGCCATGTTTAGCCCATTCTCTACAATTATGGCACTCAGTCAAATACTCTGCAGGTATGATTTCCCCTCACCTTTCACTTTTACAATTTCTTCATTGTCCATTATTCCCTCCAGATTGCAAAAACCCAGCCCAATTTTTATGGTGGACCACGAATGGGTTCACAGACGTCCATTCCCTGTTTACCCCTACAAAGATACTGACATTCGACGCCTTACGCTCTTCTCATGAAATCCCCCTGCAAGAACACTGTAGCTACCTACAACTTAGGCATTTTCTTCAACAACTCATTAAATTCCACCCTACCCCATACACTCTGAATTCTTTTGAGAGCCTATGTAGAGCCAGACCACACTCTTCGGGCCTGATATCGTTGATATATTCATCCATAATTTCTGCAAAATAGCCTCCATTAAGGCCCTATTACTCATCTTCAATGGGAAAAGGAACTGGGGAGTTAGATCCAGAGGACTGGCAGATTATAACTATAGCCCTTTCCAAGTGTTCGAGAAACGTTCTTATTTTGAAGAATGCCTATAAAGTACTGTATAGGTGGTATTATACACCAGCTAGATTGGCCCATTTTATCCCAACCTACTCTTCTCTCTGTTTTTGGGGATGCTCACAAGAAGGCTCCATGGCACATATTTGGTGGTCATGCCCGAGAGCGTGCAGTCTATACCCTTCTTCGTAATTTATTCCATATTAACCTTAAGAGGGACCCCTATGAAGCTCTCCTTGTTAAACCAGTTGTTGAGTTACTACACCTGGAACGGCAGTTGGCCCAACATATTTTTACTGCAACTAAATTAACTATTGTGAGGGCATGGAAAACCCTCTCGCTCAGCTTTGAGGCGGTCAGAAATCGTATGAATGATGTCATGGTGTATAAGAAATTGACGGCTATCCTTTCAGACACGCATGATAAATTTCTTAGAGTTTGGCAGCCATGAATTACACATACCCAGACTTCTTGGTTTGACAGTACGCTTCTCTCGATTTAATGCTCCCCTAGCGCACCCCTCCCCCCATGGACTCTTCTCCCTTCTTCTTGTTCTCTTCTCTCCTACCAGATTTCCTCTTTTCTTTCTGGTTGCCTTCTTCTTCTCAGTCTGTTATGCTTTATGTATGTAGCAATAACCCTCGGTGGAGCTGCTGGTTTAAAGCGGGCCTGTCCTCTTATCTCTTTACCCCTCTTAAATTGTTCAATCCCCTTGGCACAGCTGTAGTGCAGTGTTGTAATGATATGAGTATTGACTTTAACCCACAATATACACTTATGTTTATATTTACCTCTATCTGGGTGTCTGTAGCTCCACCTGCAGGAGAAATAAGAACACTGCACACAAACTTCAGTAATAACCAGAAATAACTTCTTTGAGTACGGTAAGTAGTATATTTATATAAAGGGTTATTACAATGACTACACTATCACACCAACGTAGTGCCACAGTATAGTAAATAGTTATAACAGTCTTAGTAACATACACAAATATACTTAAGTATGTGTATATCTATATTTATACCAGGGAGCTCCCCCTGCTCTAAACCGTAATGTCACTATGCTTTGTAACTAAGTGCAGGGCCCTGCAGTAAAAGAGATAGTCTTGACGTCTTCAGTCTTCGCTAGCTTGTGAATTTGTAATTGTAATCCACAAAAGGGTTCCTCTTGGGTGTTGCGCAGTGTGAGGTAATGCACTAAAGCAGTTATAATCCAGCAGATTGATTAAGTGTTCTTATACGAAGGAGACAAACATCTAATATCAATTCTTGAATACTGAAGTCTATGCAGATGTAATGTCCTCCAACTTAAACTTGTTCCTTGGGACTATCAGTCCCAGCAACACTCTGTAACAGTTCTAAGTGTGTGTAGTATTTAAACAAACTTCTGGGTGTTAACCCTCTCAGCACACGGGATCCAGGCGGATGGATGCCTCTGTTTCAACAGTTCTCAGTCCGTACGGAACCACCGTCATGCCGTCACACTGCTCCGTTCAGTAACGACCAGGAATCCTCAGTTACCTCCTCCACGGGTCTTTGGAACAATCACTTCTGCTGCTCCAGCACACTGTGATATGATGACAGGATCCCTGCTGCTGCTCCGCTCCATCACAAGGTAGGCCGCAACCCTGTGGAACACACACACCCACAGAGCTCTGTAGGCAGCCCACGCGTCCCAGGAACAAGAGACTTAAGATGGCTGCTCCCAGCCCTTTTATATCCTCCCACAATGCAGTTCAGGTCTCCTCTTGGAGCATTGTGGGTAGGTCATAGTTAAAGTTCAGAAGTAAACAATCAATCACTTCCATGTCACTTCTCTTAATCATAAAACATAAAAGTATTGTACCTTTTCAATTGTCCACAAGATGGCACTATAACAACTTATGTCCTGTATAACACACATATGGCTAAAAACAAAAGTTGTCAGCGCTACATGTATTTAATCCATAGGTCTATCAGGCCACCAGGTATTGCCCTGGTCGGAATGGTTATATTTAAAACATTATGTTTTCTATATTGATTCTATTTAGTTTTAATTGTTATGTTGCATCCTCCCCCATAGGGAGATTATTGCTTGCAAAATTTTGTTTGGTTATGCAGGTTCTACATATGGACAGTCTCGTTTGCAGACACCTTATGATCTCTAGGACATCTCGGAAAGTTATTTCTGGGTTTCTATTTTTTTTGCTGTGCTCCATGGGACACTACATTTGACTCTTGCACTCTCTGCTCATATCTTCTTTCTATTATTGTACATCTTTTGTTTTGTCTTTTGTTTGCTCATCAATCATGTAACCATCTAAATACTGACCTGATATGTTGGATTACATGCTAATAAACCTTTGTAAAATAAAAACTTCTGCATCACTGTTTCCCAGCAGCTGCAAGTTTTCAAGGGAGGGATACTCAAAGCATTCTGAATAGAAGGACACTCTTGAGTAGGCTAAGCTTCACTAAACAGTTTTTATGCCAGGGGTAAAAGGAATGGCCAGAGTTGAGACCCTTCAAGAGCTGTCTCGGAAAAAGTTACTGCTGGCACTTATCTTTCAAAATTAGCACACAGTCACTTGTATTTCGAATTCAGGTTTATTCTCCCAATGTCCCTCCAGGACAACTGAGCTTGCCCAGTTTCCTTTGGACATCTCTATGCCTTAGGACTCTGCTCAGGTCTTAGCTTCTGCCAGACACTCTTCAGTGAGGGGATAGTTATTACTCACAGTGCCACACGACAACCACACACTTCCAGCTTCCACCCATCACTCTTCAGTGAGTCCTCCAGATCAGATCTGTAGGTGAGACTCCTGGTTAGCTCCAAAGATTATTAGGAATTGAGTCCTCAGCTCTGCCACAGCTGGGACCTCAAAGAACTATATCAACTCTAGCGAGCTGTCTCAAAAGGGCGGTAGCCCCTGAGGCCGGGAACTTCTGCAGCAGGACAAGACCTGGCTTGCCCCAGACCCCAGACTGTTTATGTTCCCCTTCAGCCAGCTACTGGGCACACCTCCCAAGGGATTGGCTGCAACATAATAAATATTTAAGCTGCTCATTTGACTCTCCCAGCCCCCCTATGATCTAGAAGCCTCTAGAAGGCAGGGGGAAGCAATCAAACCTGCAGCCTGTGAGATCTAGAACAGCCCAAAGAAATCAAGAGCTGCTCCAATAAATACAGAGGAGCTAAAAATAACTAAAATTATGGTTAGCTGGTGGATCCAGACTTTGGAAGTCGGGATGACGCGCTGCCTCGACTGATGGCAGTGACCTGCTGAAAATGGGTCACAGGAGTACAAAACGAATTGCACTCCTGTGGCCCAGAGGAGAAGCCCAGCCTAAAAAGCTCAGGCTGGACTTCTCATTTAATAATTTAACCCTGTGCTCTGCACTGATGTAGTCGCTGGTGGGAAGAACTACAGTGCTTAGTGGGAGACTAGAAATCAGACAATCCTGGAAGTGTGTTAAATGAAGAGGATCCTCTGGACAATGTAGACCTTCTTAACCACTTCACCCCCAGAAGATTTACCCCACTTCATGACCAGGCCATTTTTTGCAATACCACAATGTGTTATTTTAACTGACGGTTGGACATCGTGCAACGCTATACCCAAATAAAATGTATGTCCTCTTTCTTTTGGTGGTATTTGATCACCTCTGCGTTGTTTTTTTTGTTTTGTTTTTTTTAAAGAAGTATTTTTTTATCAAAGGTTCATACAGAGAGTCAAAGCGTTGCGGACGCAGCCGCTACAGCAGCAAAGGAAAAGAATAAAGAGAATTTAATCTCATTAGTGCCGGTTCACACTACAGCAACTTGGGATCCGACTTGTTAGACCTCAAGTTGCCCCAAGTCGCGGGACATAAGAAATTCCATTGTAGTGAATGTGAGCTGTCTTAATGTACACTACTGAAGTTGCTCCGACTTCAGAAAAGGTTCCTGTACTACTTCAAGGCAACTTCTAGGCAACTTGTACCCATAGATTTCAATGGAAATTGCCTCCAAGTCGGATCTCCATCTATATTGAAGCGACTTTACAGGAAAATAAATTAGTTTACCCAGGCAAACCCCTCCCTCCCAGAGAGCTGATTATTCTGTGATTGGCCACAGCCAAAATCGCCTGTCCTGAAGGCAACTTTAAGTCGCGTTGTAAGTTGATTAAAGTCACGATGATGTCGCGCTGAAGTCGCCTCCAAATCGCCTTGCAAAGTCACGCTGTAAGTCGGGTTGCCCCTGTGTGAACCGAAGAACATACAAGACATATCTCACCAAACATAATAATAAACATGTTGATGTAAATAAAATAAAAACGGTATACCTGAGTTTTCCTAACGGAACTCATCAGAAAGAGAACTAAGACTATCTGGCTACAGTGCTTATAATTGCTTCAACATATTTGTAGATGTGGAGTTCCACGTTTTAATCTAAGTGTCTGGAGTGTATATATTTGCTTGTGTTGATCAATACGGTTATAATATCGGTAGCAAAGGGGGTGGTGATAATGGTCATGAGAGGTTTCGGAGGGGTAGGGAGTGTCATTAATGGTCCATGTTGGGGGGGGGGGGGGGGGAATAAGGCCAAGAGTTCTGAACTTCTGTCCTGTTCATCCTATTTATGAGTGATTTTGCCATAAGTTTGGTATATTCATCAGTAGCAATAAAGTGCTGCCAGCAGGACCATATTTTCCTGAATTTGAATGGGGTATCATTCGCCTGATGTATGAGTTTCTTGATTGCTGAAGTTTTCTGTATACGTCTAACCCATTCTGTTATGGCGTTGTTTATTTTTTGCACTATAAAGTAAAAAAAAAAACAGACGATTTTGAAATAAAAACAATTTTTTTTTCTTTCTGCTATAAAACATATCCAATAACAGCTGAAAAAATCAAATATCATCATAAATTTAGGTCAATATGTATTCTGCTACATATTTTGATTAAAAAATCCCAATAATATTATTTCACACAAAAGTTATATGTAATACATAGGACATCTTTGACGAGATATCTACAAAGCAAGACTGGGTTTAAACAAAAAAGAATACATATCCGTACACTAATAATAACAGAACCCTTAATCATATATCCTATATTAAGTGCCTGACATATACAGTCATATATTCTACTAGAGGATGTGAATGCATATCCATTGCTGGGATTGGTATCTCTCTTATTTGTGGCCTCATCAGAGTAACCCAGGAGACTGAATCTTCCCGATTACCCAAACTTAAGTTCAGATTAATACATATGTTATGGGGGTGACAGAAAGGTGGACAGACCAATAATTCTGCCCCCAACCCCATATCCCCCATCTGTTGCCGTAAATAGGAACGGGAAAGGAAAGAAAGAATAAAGAAGAGAGAGAGAGGAAAAGAAAAGAAAAAAAAAGAGGGGGTGAATATGAGGGCCTGTTAGGAGAGGGGCTGGAAAACCACCGGCTACCTTCTCCACCCGCTACCGAACGCACCACCCAAGACCCCCAATCCAGAACGCTTTCGGGTTATAGTAAAAGGTGTATCAAGAGTAGAAGGTCATGAATTATGTGTTGTCTTGTATCAGTTCCTGAAATTGCTGAGAAGTTTGATAATCAAACCAGTTAGCCCAGGTAGCTGTAAAACTGGAAACTCTATCTTGAGTGATGTGTATCAGCTCCTCCATCATTGCTATATGGTTAATGTGTGATGCCCATTCTTTCATTGAAGGGGGAGATTTAGACTGCCAATGAACCGGCAGGCAAAGCCTGGCTGCATTAATAATATGCATGGCCAATGACTTGTTATATCTTTTTGATGATATTTTGGAAAGGTGCAGGAGGTACTGTGCCGGTGAGAACTCCAACGGAAGAGAGGAAATCGCTGTTGTAGCGTTGTGCACCTTTCGCCAGTAGGGCTGGATCATTGAGCATTTCCACCATATATGGAGAAAAGTGCCCAGCTCACATCTCCAGCATCAATCTGAGTTTGTCGGCATAAATTTGTGAAGCAGTTCCGGAGTCTTATACCATCTCGTTTTAATTTTATAGCTATTTTCCTAAGTGTGAACGTTCAAGGAGCCTTTATGAAGGTATAGGTGGACACGGTCCCAACTTGTATCTTCAATCGTCATGCCCAGCTCAGTCTCCCAGCACACATGCTCCGAGTGCAACGAAGAATATGGTTCTTTGAACATGGATGCGTAGAGCACGGAGATCACATGACTCGGGAGACGAGCTAGAACACAGTGACTCGAAGATAGTGGGGTGCTTCGTGAAGCTTCCTCTGCTCGCCGCATTGTCCAAAAAAAAAAGGTTTTAGTCGTATGTAGGCCCAGAAGAGGAAAGATTTAGTATTGGACAACGCGGCGAGTTCTCCTTGCCTGAGGAACCTACCCTTTGAATAGAAGTGTTTGGCCTGCATTTCTGCGTATGGCCAATCCACCGACAAGAAAGCCTTGGACGTTCCTGGGGGAAAATCAGGATTATCTTTAAAAGGTGTGATCGCGCAATCTTTGGCTGATATTGCGTGCGTTTTGCAGGCCCTATCAAACGCCTGAAGTGTTGCCCCAATGAGCGGGTGTGTTTGTATAAGAGGTGTTCTGTATTCTTTGGGAAACAAGGGGATTAGATGAAGCTCCTCTGCCAAGAGCAATTGCTCGAGCAGCACCCAGCCCTTACATTGCTCATGTAATCTCCAGTCAACCACCCTAGCTAGGTAAACAGCCCAGTAATACCTCTGGAGATCCAGCAGACCTATGCTGCCCCAATATTTAGGTAGGACTAGTTTTGCCCACCCAATTCGGGCTGCTTTGGATCCCCAAAGGAAGGCTCTACACATCTTCCTGTAGGACGCAAAAAAGGAAGGTGGTAGATGGATCGGTATGGTCTGCATTTTCGTATAGTATCCGGGGGAGCACCGTCATCTTAAGTATTGAGGCCCTACCAAACCAGGAGACAGTGGGTGCCTCCCATTTGTGGAGGTCTTGTTGTATGTTTTTAAGTTCTGACAAGAAATTTTTTCCATATAGGTCTTCCAGCCTACCCGGAAGCTGGATACCCAAGTAGGTGATAGCATCCGTTTTCCAGCGAAAAGGGAAGTTCGCTTGACAGAGTTGTACTAGCTTAGGGGGTAAAGAAATGTTTAGTGCAAAGGACTTTGAGTAGTTAATTTTCAGATTTGATATAGTTTTGAACTGTTCTAGAACCGGCATCAGATTGGGCAGGGACGTCATTGGGGATGAAAGGAAGAACAAAATATCATCCGCAAAGGTGGCAATTTTATATTCTCGTTGGTGGACCTCAATTCCTTTTATGTTTGGATTTTCTCGAACACAACGCAATAGGGGTTCCAAAATAAGGATGTACAGCAAGGGGGAAAGAGGGCACCCCTGCCTGGTTCCATTGTGGATGGAGAAGGCGTCCAACAGGTGGCCATTAACCCGCACCCTGGCTGTGGGATTGGTATATAACGCACTGATGAAGGCCCTCATACACCTTCCCAGGCCCAGAGCTTCCAGACCACGTCCATGTAGTCTAAGGCCACAAGGTCGAACGCCTTCTCTGCATCCATTGCCAGAAAGAAACCTTCTCTTTGGGTAGAGGTGAGCCCGTGGTGCAGATTTAGAGCTTTAATGGTATTGTCCCTGGCTTCTCTGCCAGGAACAAATCCAACCTGATCCAAACCCACCCAAGCCAGCACATGATAAGACAATCTGGATGCCAGGATCTTGGAGAACAGTTTGACGTCCACATTCAAAAGGGAGATAGTTTGCTACGTTGGTGGGATCCTTACTTTCCTTAGGTATCACAGAGATATATGCTTCTAGTAGGTTCCCTGAGGGACAAGGGGCATTAGCTAGCGCATTAAAGGCCTTAAGAAAGCCTGGCGCCAGGAGGTCTGAAAAGCTTTTGTAATATTGTGCCGAAAAACTATCCAGTCCCCAGCATTTGCCAGGTGTCGTGGTCTTTAGGGACTCAACCCATTCCTCTGAGGATAGCGGTGCTTCCAAGACCTGCCAGTCAGAGGCAGAGAGTGCACGAGGGCTATGTTTGCTAAGGAAATCTTGCATTAAATCCCGTCGTGCGTCCTCAGCCACAGTGCTATTCTCATTTGAGTTCAGGTCATATAGTTTACTTTAAAAGATGTGGAACTGCCTGGCAATGTCCTCATTTTTCGATTTGATCCCCCTTGGGCGTCAACTACGCGGTTGACTGTGGTGGCAAGATTTCTGTTCTGCGTAAACCTCACTAAGAGTCTGCCAGGTTTATTGCTTTGTTCGTAGAACAATTTTTGTGATAACGTCCACCGTTTCCTTGCCCTTTTGAGTAACTCTTCTAATAGGAGCGCTCGTGTTTCAGCTAGTTCTGTCGCTACTTTAGAACCCAGTGAACATTTGTGCTACGCTTCCAACAGAGTTATTTTGTTAGATAGATCTCGAATTAGGGTTTGATGTTCCTTCTTTTTCCTTGCTGCAATGGCCAATAAATGACCTCTTACGACACACTTATGCACCTCCCATTGGATCATGGGTGACACATCCGGAGCGTCGTTTTGGCAAAAGTAGTCACTAATGGTCTGTTTGATAGCCCCCAGGTCCCCAGGATCTGTAAGAAGGGAGGCGTCCTGTCTCCAGATCGTGGTTGATGTTTCCCTCTGAGGAAAACGTAAAGTCAGTGTGATCGGATGATGGTCCGAGTGTATCATGTTCTCTATTGTCGCATCATAGAGGTAAGATAGGCCTGCCTGATGTATGAAAAGGTAATCCAAACTCGAGTAATGGTTATGTGGGGATGAGGGAAACGTGTAGTCCCTCCCCGTTGGTTCAAGGTGCACCAGGTATCATGAATTGTGAGAGAGGCCAGAGCGAGTTTCACTTGCTGTAATGCGGAGAATGGAAGTGAGGAGGTGCCTGTGGAGGTGTCAAGAAGTGGGTCTAGAGCCATGTTAAAGTCCCCCCCTAGAGTGAGTAAGCCTGACTGAAACGTTGTGAGCCGCAGGAGGGTTTCTTTCAAAAAGGTCACCTGTTTTGAATTGGGACAGTAAATATTAGCTAGCGTCTCCGGTCTGTCTTTCCAGATCCCCTTGAGAAACAGGAATCTGCCCTCCAGATCCAGCATCTGGCCGGTGAGGCGAAAGACGAATGAATTCGAAAGTACTATTGAGACTCCCTTCATTTTGGAGTCAGCACAGGATGCATGGTAAACCTCCGGAAAGCGACTATTGGATAGGCGGGGAATGGATCCTGATTTAAAGTGGGTTTCCTGGAGAAAAACCACTTGGGCTCTTAGGCGGTGTGCCTCAGTAAGGACACTGCATCGTTTCTCGGGGGCATTAAGACCTTTAGCATTTAAGGAATAGACCTTGAGGGATTGAGGAGCTGATGAGTGCATCACAGAAGGCATTTTCACTAAAAGGGAGTATACTCCGGCGACACCCTCAGATAGCGAGTGGAAAGGGCCCGTGTGGAGAAGAAGAAAAAAAGGGGGGGGGGGAATGGAAGGGGAGGGACTATTAGGTAAAGAAGAAGTTAGTAAATGAGTGAAAAGAAAAAAAAGGGGGAGCAGAAAAAGGGGTAGAATCTGCTCCTAACCTATCTGGCTGTGTACAAGAGCCTAAGTAACCTGAGGGGGGTAAAAACCCCCTTGTATTGACTACCCCGAATAAGGGTCTCGTGTGAAATAAAGCGGAGGTAATTACAGGCCTGCTGAACTACCTAAGTAGGATCGTATGGAGTGCTGGAGTGATGAAAGTCTATGCCGGCAAGTGTCAAAGGGGAGACCTGCCTCTTTGAGGTGGGGAAGAAACCTAACACCAAGAACAAATTTTGCATTCTACCATCCAGAGCTCCAATATGTGAGCTTAACCAGTACCGAAAAACCTCAGCTTGTGAAGGGCGGGTTGAACCCGGGGAGGCCCACCCAAAGAAGATGAGTGAAGCACTCCCCGGGGGACCCCTACCTGCAGAGCCGACGGATATAAAGGGTGTAAACCTATCTAAAGCAACATATATTAGCATTAAGCAACATATATATGTAAGTAACAAGGCCATTATACAAAAACATAGACACATGACCAACATTATGTATGCTACGTTGGTCAACAAAGACCTCCACCCCCAGGCACACCAATCCAGTGATTACCCAGGAATATGAGGCTCCGGTGCCCAACCCCTTCTCTCAGTGAGCTCCTTTAGGGAGCACCTAAGGAAGGCAAGAACTAAAAAAACATTATAACAGCAAACCATCAGATTGTGTAAAGACACACATAACTTATGGAGAGCAAGATGGGCTATTCATTTGAGGACAGTCTCCTTAGCCCCACCCCCATACATCATGTACGTCTCCTGGTGAGAGGATGGACCGTGGTCCCTTCCCCACATGTTAATCATTGCAATACCCTATCACAAGAGAATCAAGTTAGCAAGTATCAGCATAAAACGAAGAAAAGTGTATAACTGTGGTAAGCTGACCCATATACATTTCCCCCACAACACATATAATACATTTATGGACCATCATACCCTGTCTGTCAGAGAATATTATGGAGCCTGAGGCCCCTACGCTCAAAATCCCTGCAAGCTCTCAGTTTGAGGGTGGGGGGTGTAGAGGACAAAAAAAAGGGGGGGAGGGAGGAGAAGGGTTCCTAGTACTGCTACTGACTCGTCATTTGGTAAGGGTCCAGCAAGCTAGTGGCTCTTAAGAGAAGTGTAACAGATCACTCAGGTTGTAAATTTAGCAAGAGCAAAAAAGAGAGTCAGACATCAACTGCGTTTCCATGCTGCATCAGTCTCACATCTGTCTGAGGTCTCAGTATAACAAAATTGGGAGGTTAAGCATTTCCCCAGATTCAGCTATGGCTTTAATGAAAGCGATTCCCTTCAGATAGTATCTGGACACATGGTCTCTGTTCCCTGTTGTCACAAAGCTCCGAAATGAGGGCATCTGCCAGCAAGCTGGGCTACCATAATATCCGGATTAGTAGATAAACTCCACCCGAGCATGGAAAAGTCATCTCAAACTCCATTGTAGATGCCCAGAGGGGAACAGATCGCAGAGAGGGTGTGTTATGTGTAGCAGTGCAAATATCAGCAGTACCTCACGCATCCCATGCTATGCTCCAGAGCTCCAAGGAGGCGATCCTTACAACAGACAGTGTAGTGTCTTAAGTGGAGAATAAAAACTTGATACGGGTCAGCTCATCAAACTTCTTCTTCAGGCTTTAATGGTCAGTCTTTCGACGCACAGAAGACGGCGAGACTCGTGTTCTCTCGTCAGTTTCCATGTCTCCGCGGTACTTTGGTGGAGAGTTAGCTGAGAGCCTGCGGCTTCTATGCCTGCTTCTTTGTGCCCTTGGGGTGTCATCAGGGTGGGTGGGAATCCACGGTTCTGGTTGCAAGAATGCGCTATACCACTCCAGGACACGAACCACTGGGATACCGAGCACATCACAGAAGGGATGGAGATCCGCCGGTGTTCTCAATTGTGCTGTGCGGTTGCCAATAGTCGCTTGAAGGCAGAAAGGGAATTTCCATCCATAGGGGATATGTCTTTCCCACAGTACCTGGAGGAGAGGGAGCAGGTCTCTCCTGTATTGTAGGATAATGGCGGATAAGTCCTGGAACAGTTGGATGCGCGCTCCCTCTAGATGGTTATGATTGCATGCTAAGTGCAATATTTCTTCCTTCTGAGTAAAATTGACCAAACAACACACATCATCCCTAGGTGGGTCAGTGTCTCTGCCCCTAGGTCTCAGAGCTCTATGGCATCTCTCCATTTCGACAGGGGCATCAGGAGGCCTGCCTTACAGAGTGTTGAAAATGGCCCACACAGCAGCCTGTAACTGGGGCCCCTCCACTGATTCAGGTATCCCCCGATCCGCAGGTTGCGCCTGCATCCCCTGTTGTTCAAATCCTCCATATGCCTATGCATGTCCATCAGATGCTGTGTATGCACTGTAGAAGTTTGCTGTATTTGTTTAATTGCAGCACCGTGTGTCATGGTGACATTCTCCACGTGCTACATCCTAGTGGCCACGGTTCTAATTTCAGTTTTTAAGTCCGACATGGCAGCAGCTAGGGTGCTCTTAATGTCAAGGGCCACCATCTGCAGATCGGCCATGCACAGGAGAGGAGAGGGATGAGGATTACTCACGCTTGCCGCCGGGACCACTGGAGGGGCGTCTGTGGCGGCGTTGCTCCCTGAACTCCTGTCCGCAGCTTGAGATGCGGCCTGTGAGTCCATGAGCTGAGTGCAGAACATCGCTGGAATGTTCCTGCTCAGTTGAGTGGACTGGCCTGGCTGAGACCGGGAGGTTGAGTGGCTTCTCCCTGCCATCGGTGCTCCTTGTAAGAGAGGTTTTCATGCTGCTGAAAGGGCAAACAGAAGCTCTGGATGGCGAAGCTCTCTGTCTAAACAACCATCTTACTCTGGTGCCAGGCCACGCTCAACTATGGGGTATTTTTATGGGATTTTATTTTATTTATTTATTTTTATTTTTACTAGTAATGGCTGTGATCAATGACTTACAGCGTGACTGCAATATTGTGGCGGACAAATCAGACACTAAGGGACACTTTTTGGGGACCAGTGACCCAATACAGTGATCAGTGCTAAAAAATGTGCACTGTCCCTGTTCTAATGACACTGGCAGGGAAAGGGTTAACATCAGGGAGGATCAAAGGGTTAATTGTGTTCCTAGGGAGTGCTTGTACTGTGGGAAGACAGAGATCCGTGTTCCTGCTTAGTAGGAACTCAAGATCACTACCTTCCCTTGTCACAGACCGCCTTCCTGCCTCTGTCAGGAAAGATCAGCTGGTCCCGGCAGACATCAGTTCCACCGGACCCGCTGATTGGCTCCCACTGTGTCCAATCACAGTGGGAGCGGTTTGCCAGCAGCATGTGTGCACGTCGCAAACCCGGAAATAGCAGAAGACGTACAGGTACATGATTCTGCCTGTAGGAGCAGTACATGTATTTCGGCTGGTTGGCAAGCGGTTTGAGCCTTACTTCTTTTATACAAAAGCTTCATCTGATTGGCTGGGATATCCCTCCCAACTTTTTGAGATGGTAGCGAGGGACACCTATTAGCAAAAGTATGCAGACATAGGACACACCCCCTGCCATGCCCCCTTAAAGGAGAATTCTACAAAAAAATAATTTGTTAAATCCACACGTGTTTTTTTTACCACTACTATTATTTTAAATTGACTTTGGAAATTAACAAATGCAGGAAATTTCGAATTTGAATGAAAAGTTTAGCGCTGGAAAACACTATTTGAATGATAAAAAGTGCATTTTATATACAACTAGATCAGACCAAAATGAGGGACAAATGACAAGGGATTCCAGGGCGACTAAAATGGGGTACAGGAAGTCTATTTTTATGGGGCGCAGGCCCCATTATGACAGCAGGAGGGGCCTCCAGGTGCTGCCTGTGTGTGTCTCACAGTCCATCAACATTATAACCTGAAATCTTATCTTTCCCCCTTACTCTACTCCTCATCACTGACTACAACAACCCCTTGTAGAATTCAAGAACAAGCTGGACGGCCGCACTTTCTGTTGTAACAACTTTATTAAAGAAGGTAAAATCCATACAGTTACAAAGACATCAGAGGCATGGGGACAAAAATGTTGACGCGTTTCACGCAACTATGGGGTGCTTAATCATAGCTACAAGAAGATGGACTGACTGTCCATATATATGGGGTTGGAGAAAATCAATCAATCAAAAAACCTTGTGTAAAGGGCCACCCATATTGGTGTGCGAGTCCAAATTCTGAACTGTATGGGAAACACTTGAGGTAATGGAAGTGCATGGGATATTCGATTTAAATTAGACACATAATCCCAATGCAAACACACCAGGATTCCCATACAGCCCACCGATACAAATGAAACAAAACAAAAGACATTTAAAGATGCATAAATACATACAAGATCAAAACAAAGTCTATATATATATATATATATATATATATATATGTAGCACTAACTCACAGTGGAGCTGCTGATTTAAAGCGGGCTGTTACCGTCACCTTTTTACCTGTAATTTCACCAATACCAAACTTAGAGTCCACGTTGAGCTTATTATCTGACAATGTAGGCACCAGCCACTTGAGTACTTTTCCAATGCTTTAATGGGAGATAACTGGAAGAAGTAGCAGGAAAGAGGTAGAAGAAGAGTTGCAGGGAAGTTCAAGTACCTTTTTTCGGTGTAGCACTAAGGAATTGAAATCTCAGGGATGAATGAGTTCAGGATTAAATCTTTGCCCGCCCTTATAGGTCTCTCTCACTAACCTAGCAGCCGGAGCGCAGCACGAACAAAAAGTCTGTGCCACAGACTTGAGTGGAACAAAACTGTATGATCCTCTGCCACAGAATGTAGTAGTTTTCGAGTGAACAGCAAACACAGTACCAGAACCTTTAAGCCGACCCGGCAGTACTTGTGGGGTAGATTTGATTAAGATGCGTCCTCCAATCGAGTCACCAGGCCCTTCTTAAGACCAGCCTTATGCATGGTCCCTTCCAAGATGGGTCCTCCCTGGATCTTCTCAATTGTCCTGCTTTTTCCCGCAGGACAGACAGCACAGGACCATCCCAGCAATAGCAGGCCCCAGACAGGCTTCTGGGCCTACTTGCATGGCTGCAGCAATGCAGCCCTCCAACCCGGAGGGCCACGAGGTAGAACTGACTCTTAGCACATGGCGTCTGTCCCATAAATACTCTCTCCCAGAATGCAATACAGAGGAGCACCTGTGCCGAGTTGTCTCTGGGAAAGAAGAGCACTCATATACTTCAGCTTGTTGCTTTCCAACACCGACCTAAGGTGACAATGACACCCGCAGGCACAGTGTGGAACTGCACGCAACACAGCCAAATTGGAACAGAGGCTAATTTAACAATAGATTGAATCTGAACTATGTACAGAACAGATGACCCACTAAATTTACATATAAGCGGTAAAATAAAAATCTACCAGCGCTACATACTCCCCCACTACAATAGACGTTGTCCTCAACGTCTGCCAAAATATGACTCTCAAGCCTGAGAGTAGGTATTTGAACTTAAAACTTGGATAGGAGGAAGGAGAGACAGTATAGAAATGTTACAGTTTCAAACATTTATACAACATATAATTTTTAACAAAAGAAGTCACATTTAGTCATATCACAGACCCCACTATCTACCTAGCTAAAAGCCCTAACAGCTTGATAGGAAATCTAGTTGTTCCTGAAAGAAACAAAGTTAAACACACACAAAAATGTACAGTAGCATCACTAAACAATTTAGGAGCAAAGCCTCATTCCCCAGAGAATGACACTTTCTTTCCCAACTATTTCCCTTCTAATGAAAATGAACTAAAAGTAACTTGAAAAGTCCATCCCTATCTCGGGGCATTTTATATCCTTTCAGTAAAAGAAGATCCAGCTAGCAAAAAGTCTTTGGATATAGAAGCGCTGAGGTGAATAAAGTCTCTTGACCACGGAGTTCTCTAAAACCTGACACTATCTGGCTATATACCCCAAAGTTCTTTTTCTTTTAGAAGAATAGAAGACAACAGTCTCTTTGCATAATCACCAATAAAACCGGGGATCTGGTAATGTCAGTTTCTTCCCTAGTTTATCCACGGTGGTGATAAAGTAAATAATGTCATCTTTTCCAGGTCTGCAAATGACCACCTTGTCAGCATAGATGTGCCGACCATAGTTCCAATGCAGCAAACATCCATTGAAACGTTCGTCCATAGCAGCAGAATACCCAGCTCTCCGGAAAGGTTTTGGTACAGACAAATAGTCCCATACAGCTTCACGGTACCACTGTTCCCAGTTGGCCTCAATTTCCTGCATAATTTCCTGAGTAAAGTAGGGAAATTCCAAACCATATTCTGTGGCAACACGTTTGGTGAGCACTCTCTGTAAACAGCAAGTCTAGGTAAAGTTCTATTTTTCCCCAAACCAGGAGGCACACAAGAATTTGGTGATTTACGCACCATAGATTCGATGGGCATCGGCTCAAACTCAAGCAAACTAACAACTTTAGACAATGTCTCTTTGGTAGTACTGTGCGGCTCCACACAAGGGGATGTCTTCCCAGAATCCATGGCTATCCTTTCTGAGAAACTAAGGGCAGAAGCAACATCTTCACCCTGGGCCCACAATAGTTCCTCTAACATTGTTTCAAACAAATCATTATCACCAGAGAGATTTGACATAGAATTTATCTCAGAGTCTCTCAATTCTTCCGCTGGCAAATATTTACAAAGGGTCCCAGATATGTTCCCTTTTGATCTCTCACCCGTTCCTGATGTGGACTTCTCCGGATCTGGTTCGGGTAGTCTCTGGGGCAGGCCTCGACCACGGCCGCGGGAAGCTTTCACATATCCCACCTTCCTTGGGACAGGTGCAGCGGAGATAGGTGTAGTAGAAGTAGAAATAAAGGTGATGTCCGCTGATGAAGCGGTAACAGCGACATCTCCCTCGGGAACACTCACGGTAGCAGATGAGATCATGGCCTGTTGCTCTCCAGCAGCAATGGCAGTAGTTTCCACTGTGGCGATCCCCGTAGCCCAATCCACACGATAAGCACGGGACGACGTTGCAGGTTGCTCCACTGTGAACAAATATTCTCCGCACTGCAAACATCGGACAAATGGACGGAGATGTATGGCCAGTCCTTCACACTTGTGGCAAAGCATGCCCAGCCCTTCAATATCTCCAACAGTGTATAGTACGAACCGCCCCTGTGGCTTCAAACAAATGCCGGTATTTGTCAGCAGGGTTCTGGTTAGCATAGCACCCGCAGCGGTACTCGTAGGGAACATCTTGGACCCCATAGTTGACAGTATCAATGGAAAAGAAGACATGGTTGCACTCTGATCCTCTCAGTACGATCACGAGGCCTCTCTTCTCCTTTGGCGTCAGACTCACACACACGTCCCACGCGGCAGCAAGTAGATGTGGCTCCTCCCACTTGTTCCTCTGATCACGGGCTTTTACTTCTCACCCGCAGCCCACGCAGTCAGAAATGTAATCCTGCAATTTACCCCTTCTTTTCCTGGCGAAAGTGACAAAGTCTAGAAACCTCTTTTAACATAGACTCTCAGGAAAATACTTCTCAGGGTTGCTTAGGGCAACAGCAAACAATCCCAGAACGACGCCCACACATGTAGCACTAACTCATGGTGGAGCTGCTGATTTAAAGCGGGCTGTTACCATCACCTTTTTACCTGTAATTTCACCAATACCAAACTTAGAGTCCACGTTGAGCTTACTATCTGACAATGAAGGCACCAGTTACTTGAGTACTTTTCCAATGCTTTAATGGGAGATAACTGGAAGAAGTAGCAGGAAAGAGGTAGAAGAAGAGTTGCAGGGAAGTTCAAACACCTTTTCTCGGTGTAGCACTAAGGAATTGAAACCTCAGGGATGAATGTATCTTCAGTTCAGGAATAAATTTTTGCCCGCCCGGATTGGTCTCTCTCACTAACCTAGCAGCCGGAGCGCAGTACGAACAAAAAGTATCTGCCACAGACTTGAGTGGAACAAAACTGTACCTCTGCCACAGGATGTAGTAGTTTTCGGTGAACAGCAAACACAGTACCAGAACCTTTAAGCCGACCCGGCAGTACTTGTGCGGTAGATTAGATTAAGATGCGTCCTCCAATCGAGTCACCAGGCACTTCTTAAGACCAGCCTTATGCATGGTCCCTTCCAAGATGGGTCCTCCCCTGGATCTTCTCAATTGTCCGGCTTCTTCCCGCAGGACAGACAGCACAGGACCATCCCAGCAATAGCAGGCCCCAGACAGGCTTCTGGGCCTATTTGCATGGCTGCAGCAACGAAGCCCACCAGCCCGGAGGGCCACGGGTTAGAACTGACTCTTGGCCTCTGTCCCATAATAACTCTCTCCCAGAATGCATAGCAGTGGACCACCTCTGCCAAGTTGTCTCTGGGAAAGAAGAGCACTCATATACTTCAGCTTGTTGCTTTCCAACACCGACCTAAGGTGACAACGACACCCGCAGGCACAGTGTGGAACTGCATGCAACACAGCCAAACTGGAACAGAGGCTAATTTAACAATAGATTGAATCTGAACTATGTACAGAACAGATGACCCACTAAATTTACATATAAGCGGTAGATTAAAAATCTACCAGCGCTACATATATATATATATATATATATATATATATATATATATATATATATATAACGTATTTATCGGCGTATAACACGCACCGGCGTATAACACGCACCTCAATTTAGGAGGGAATTTTAAGGAAAAAAAACTTTTAGGAGGGAAGTTGAAGGGAAAAAAACTTACATTTAAATGCCTATCATTGCAGCCTTCTCAGTGCAGCCTTGCCCCAGTCCAGCCTTGCCCAGTGCAGCCATGTCAGTGCAGCCTTGCCAGTGCAGCCATGTCAGTGCAGCCTTGCTAGTGCAGCCATGTCAGTGCAGCTATGTCAGTGCAGCCATGTCAGTGCAGCCTTGCTAGTGCAGCCATGTCAGTGCAGCCATGTCAGTGCAGCCATGTCAGTGCAGCCTTCCCCAGTGTCCAGTCCAGCCTTGCCCCAGTCCAGCCTTGCCCCAGTGCAGTCTTGCTGAAGCCTCTGAGCTTCAAAATCGCCGACCGCGATTTGAAAATGGCGCCGCCGGCGCCGAAATACACAGAGCCGGTCCTCGGCTCTTCTCGGCGGCTCTCGTTTACTTTCGGTTCCACTCGGACGGTGAGCGGAGCTATCCGAAACTAGCCGAGTATACTCGGCTAGGTTCAGGCGGCGCTCGAGTGAAACCGAAAGCCGCCGAGAAGAGCCGAGGACCGGCACTGTGTATTTCGGCGCCGGCGGCGCCATTTTCAAATCGCGGTCAGCGATTTTTTAGTTCTGACAGGTCAGGATCGCAGGGGATCGGCGTATAACACGCACCCGCGATTTTCCCCTGATTTTAAGGGGAAAAAAGTGCGTGTTATACGCCGATAAATACGGTATATATCTATATATCTATATAAATATCTCTCTCTCTCTCTCTCTCTCTCTCCCCCTCATATATATATATATATATATATATCTCAATAAAAGAATCCAATACAATGATTTTATTTTTGTATTTGTTCAATGTAGCGCAGAGTTACCGGAGAAATTTGCACAATTAACACTAAAATAATATAATATAATGGTACTCTGAAACAATATACCGTATTTATCGGCCTATAACACGCACAGGCCTATAACACGCACAGGCCTATAACACGCACATTCATTTTAAGAGGGAAGTTTCAGGAAAAAACTTAAATTTTTAATAAGGAACTTTGAAGCAAAATAAGGGTCAATGCCCATCTGCAGCCTCACAAGTGCCATCAATGCAGCCTCATTAGTCCACATCAATGCAGCCTCACCATTGCCATCAATGCAGCAGCCTCACCACTGCCATCAATGCAGCAGCCTCACCACTGCCATCATTGTAGCAGCATCAATAAAAGTGTGGTGTTGCGCTAATCCTTAACTATAAAGTAAAAATATTAACTTAAATGTGGTGACACAGTGTGGTGGGTGTCTCTAAAGTGCAGATCTATTGCAGTTAGCCATCGCAACCATGCTCATGTGTGACTCTGCAATAGCGTGAAAATGTATACCTCTATCCGAGAGTGCCTAAAACTGTGTATACATCATAAAAAGCATATATCATAAACTGTTTGATAAAAGTATGCTGGAGAGAATAATCAACTATACACTAAACAGATGTATATACACATAAAAATAAGTGTAATAAGTGCTCATCAAGGTGATAATTAAATCCTTATGCAAAGATAATCATAAATCAGAACTACTGAAACATGAAAAATAAAAATGAAAAATAAAATAAAAATCAAAAAATATATAGCAGTCTGCTGACTGGGCAAGTGTGCACCTGGTGTCTCTCAACACATAACCAGGTGCATATATATAACGTGAATCGTGCTCTTATAACAAGTCCAGTGATATACAGTCCTCTCCTAATTGTGCAAAAAAATATAGTGTTTTCACAAAAAATATTCTATACAAAGTCCAGAGCATGTGATCCACTCAGTGCAAAATAAACGTGACAAAGGTGATAAATCTCTTCATGCAACACGGCACACACTGGTGGGCAGTGGTCCCTTACCTTAAGGTAATGGGGTACTTGCATTTAGCCACTTTATAGGGATGGCAGCCTTTAGTTGTTAATATCATGGAGTAAGCAGACAGTGGGGGCGGTGGTAGTACACTCCTATCCTGGCTTGTCTCCTTTATGGATGTTCGTCTCTCCAAGTAGTGTCCCGGGGTCACCGAGATAAACCAGAAAGGAAGATCCACAATAGTATAGTATTGTCTAATAACAGTTCAATTTTTATACAGGTACTCACATTTAAAAACAAAAAAACTGGGCGGAGATCCGACGAGCAGCGAGCTCGTAGTGCAAATACAAACAAAGAGTGCCTTTCCCATCCCTACTGGTGACGTCACGACCCACGCGACTTCTTCAGGGGTACAGGGAGGCACTATGTGTATCCTTAAATAGCTGGCCCATAAGGTATAATGGGCGGCCATTTTCCCGAGGCCGCAGGAAATACTCAGTCAGCCATTTTGCCTAGGGTGGATGGGCGCAGCTTCTGCTCTGGGTCGTCCAATTAAAATAACAGGGGGGGTTCCTTAGACTGGCAGCTGTGCGGGGACTGGCCAATCCGCGAGCATGCTCATTATCACTGTCAGCAAAGGAGGAACAATGTTGTACCGGCATAACGGCCCGTGTAATCGCCTGTGTGCAACGGCATTAAATAACAGGCAGGACGCTACCATCCAGTGGTGTATTTACGTTTTGTGCTGCCCTAGGTCTGACTAAACTCATGCACCCCCAAATTTAAATATGACCCGCCCCTTCCTGTCGATGCCACACCCCTTCATGTTTAAGACCTGCTCAGGTAGCTATGAAGGGTTAAACCAATATATACAAGCAGACACTAAGGTGTTAAATGCCATTTTTTACCAGAAGCACCAGCCTTCAGATGTTTACGCTGTAAATAGTCAGGCTGCATTCACACCTGAACATTTTCAGCTCGTAAAACGGCATCAAAAACCCATGAAAACGCCCAACAAGCAAAATCCCATTCATTTAAATGGCCCCTGTTCACATCTGAGTATTTTGTCGCCTGTAGTAAAACGCCTGAAGCTGCATTCAGACCTGAGTGTATCGTTTTCAGGCAGAAAGTTACGCTATTTTTGCCACGATTTTGAACAGGTCAAAAGGTCACCAATGTAAAAGAATTAAAAACGCCTGTAATCTGCCAAAAAAGAAGCTGATGTACTTTTTTGAGCGATGGCCATTTTGCTTTAGGTGACAGAAAGCTCAGATGTGAACAGGGGCCATTGAAATGAATGGGATTAGTCTTGTTGGGCGTTTTTGGAGCTGAGGCTGAGAGCAAACAAACGCCCAAAAACGCCTATGTGTAAACAGAGCCTGAGCTCAAAAAAGTACATGAACTTCTTTATAGGCAGATTATAGGCATTTTTCTGCTTTTTTCTTTGGTGACCTTTTGACCTGTACAAAATTGTGGCAAAAATTGTGGAAAAAAACATGCGACTTTCTGCATGAAAAAAATACGCTCAGGTATGAGTGCAGCCTTAAGCCTTAACCATTTAGAGTCCTTTCACATTGAAAGCACCTGGGCGTCGACAGTTACCGTCGTTTTAGCGGCGCTATTCGGCCGCTAGCGGGGTGTTTTAACCCCTGCTAGCGGCCAAAAAAGGGTTAAATCCACCTGCAAAATGCCGCTGCAGCGGCGCTTTGCCGGTGCTGCCCATTGATTTCAATGGGCAGGGGCAGTGTATTCACCGCTCCTACACCGCTGCAAAGAAGCTGCTGGCAGGACTTTTTGTAATGCCCTGCCAGCGCAGCGCCCCAGTGTGAAAGCCCTCAGGCTTTTTTCAGGCGCTATGCAGGTGCTATTTTTAGCGCTGTAGCGCCTGAAAAACGCCTCCAGTGTGAAAGGGGTAAGCATCAGTGTACACGTGTTCATTAAGCCTAGGTTCACACTGATGTGATGTGGGAACCAGTGCGATTCCAGCGCCAGTTGCCGCATTGTATCTCTCCCGCGGGCAGATCACACCACCCTCTGCGAACCTCTGTGGGTGTCAATACAATGTTAATGACACCCCCAGTTTAGTTCACAGATCTCAGTGCGAACTGTTAACTCGCACAAGAATCGGATCGCATAGGTGAGAACACCCGTGTGATCTGATTCTAGTGCTGGGAAAAACAAGTCCCTGCAATTTTTTCTGTGCCAATCCAATGCGAGTTCAGCCATACAATTTCATGGCTGAACTCGCATCTCACAGACATCGCATGTGATCGGTACCACAGGTGTGGGTGCGAATAACATGCAATGTCTGTGATCGCACTGGTGTGAACCTGGGCTGAAGCAGAGAAGAAAAGAAAAGCACAGTTCTCCCCCAGCAAGGACACAGAGGGTTCATTCTAGAGAGTCTCTATTTCAGATAACAGGAGATAGGAGAAACAAAGTGGGAAAGTTGGAGCACAGATAAGCAGTGCTATGAGGTTTGCAAGGAGACACAGTGAGGATTGGTATTTACTCTCACACCTCCATCCAGGTCAGATATGCAGAATGTACACAGTAGCCGGTCCACTGCTGAAGCCACAGTTTGACAGCCATGTACCTGAGAAGTCACAACACAGGAAGAGAAACTGACCATCTCTCTCACTGCTCTCTGTCTGTGTAGAGAGGAGGAGGGGGAGGAGGAGGGGGGAACTGTCACCACACGCTGTATGAGAGAGAGACGCTCTCCGAGCGCTGCAGCCAGCAGCTCCGGTGTTCTGTCAAATTCTCGTTGAATGGGCTGACTCGGGAGCAGGAGGGGGCGGCAGTTGCCGCCCCCCCCAAAGTGCCGCCCTAGGCCTGGGCCTTGTCGGCCTAGGCCAAGACACAGCACTGGTTGGAGCTCTCCTAGACACCGTTCGTATGCCATTGGACAAAATTTTGGAATATATATGGTCATTAGATAAAACGGGAAGATATTTGGTTACAATTTTCTTAATTTTATTAAATTCTACACTATATGGAGTTGAGAAAACAGGAGAATTTGAATGCTGGGGGGACCTGAGGCCACGTGAATGATTTTGCACAGTTTTTTCAGTTAATAAATTAATTTGTGGTGTGTTATCCGCAATATTGAGGGCATATGAACATATCTTTCTCTTTATGAGAAAAAATGCCTTTTGCTACTGCCCTATTCAAAAGATTCCCAAGCTCTTGTTTAAAGGATGTAGTGGGGTCACCGCTGAGTTTAAGATAGGTTGTTGTATCAGACAATTGGCGTATAGCTTCTTCTTTGTACATAGCAGAATTGAGGACCACTACAGATCCCTCTTTGTCTGCATTCCTAATTACAATATTGGTATCCTCATTTAAACTTTTAAGTGCTTCCTTTTCATCAGCTGTTAGATTATTCTGTGTGTGACCCCTATTATGACTCCGTGCCAGATTAGTCAGATCCCTCTCCATAAGAAAAAAAATCCAAATCCTTGCCCCACTGGGTAAAAATTAGATCTAAGTTTTAGTGAAGTTACCAGAGGACCTGGTGTATGGTCATTTGGGCAAGGATAAGAATCACTAGCCAAAGAACCCCTTATACCTTGCAGGGAGGAGTTGTGGCCAGACAAATCTCACTGCGTATTAACTTCAAAAGGATCTTATGTAAGCCATGGAAACAATGACAATCATACTTCACAGTCGCCTGTATCACTTCATGTCACCACATGAAAACGACAGTCGGCTTTATTAAAGTATACACACTACCTGCCGGTATAGTGGCCAGGAGGGTGTAAAAAAAACACATGTCTGAAGACCGGTTAAAGATCTGAATCTCCAGTAGGTGGCTGAGGATTCTGATTTTTTGCCCCTAGGCCCCTCCCCCCTATGCAGGTGCTGCCTGAGCCGCCTTATGGTTGCGCTGGCCCTGGCTGGAACATAGCTCTGTATGCTGTATGTAGCTAATACTATATAGAGTTTATACAATGCTCACAGTGGGCACATCTGTTAGTGAAACAAATAGTTTGTTTAGGCTTTTTTGGTCCAAGCAAACTATTTAAAGCAGCTGTGCAAAGTTAGGGAAAACCTGTAAACATGGCCCATTGGGGGGTACTTGAGGACTGAGGTTGGGAACCACTGCCCTACTCTATCAACCTTTAGGCAATCCCTGAAAGCTCATCTCTTTATAGAGGCCTCCCCCACCTCTAATAAATTGAACTCTTAGGCCGGCCATATATAGTTTGAATCTCGGCTGGTTCAGCAGGGGCTGGGCGAGATTTGAACCATCTATGGGCAGGCTGATTGTAACCAAGTAAATCCATCGATCAACTTGGGTACAACCATCATGTTGGATTTTTACATGCAATTTTTGCCAGCGGCTATAACTGCTAGCAATAATCACTGTGTGTTCTCCCAGCAGGGACAACTCCCCGGCCTGGAGAACACAAGAGCTCTGCGGGAGGGAACAAGCGATTTTCTTTCCTGCACCCCATTGTTGCAGGAAAGAAAATCGCACCACTAATGGCCTGCCTTACTTTCTCCATCAGAGCTCATCCCAGCTCTTGTAGTCACTGAAGGGAAGGGAGAAAAAAAATCTCTGGTGCCGCACATCCATGGAGTCCTATGGTAATGTAGTAGTGATGGGAGAGACTACCTCAGCCCGGGTTCCCACCAGGCCACACCCCAATGCGTTTTGCTTTGTCCCCTGGAGCTTAAACATGGGGACCACTGGATGTACAGATACATGTTAACAGCAGTGGCTCTTTTCAGCCCATCACTCAGGTGAACAGGCTGAGCAGCTGACAAAAATGGGAACATCTGGAATCCTGGCTGTAGGTATTCATGGTATATTTGCCATTCCATGGCCATTTAGAACATATGAATGAGATCTAAAGAATGGTTCACACGGTAAGTTTTTTTTAGTTCAACCCAGCAGTCTGAACGAAAAAAAAAAATAGGGAGCTTAGGAGGAGCTTGCTTTACTAATGAGTACACTACCGCACCACAACTGCGTACATTGCGTTCTATTCAGTAGAATGGGGATAATTTTTGCTGCGCTGCATTGCAAAGACTCATGGCCCCACTCTGCTGTCACATGATTTAACCGTATCTCCCCGAACATAAAAGTCAAATTGATGCCTTTAAGTTTTAAAGACCTGAACCCCCCCAGGAAAAAAAATTATCTACAGCCCTGCCATCTATGCTCCAGTGGACACATGCATCCTGCTCATGCATCACATTAGGTTTAACATATTTAAAGTATACAAAATTTACACTTACAATGCAGTAAAATGACTGTCACCACACTATTTGTAAAATAGCGCTTAAAACAAAATATGTGAATATGTACAGCGCTGCGCTAGACCGAGGAAAATGCTAGGATAGCAGCTAACACACCCGTAGACTCATGGTAAAAAGTGAAAAAATGTATAAAAGTGCAGCGCTATACTAGCAAATATATAAATCAAAAAATTAATAAATTAAGTGTATACACACATATAAATAAAGTGTAAAACAAACTAAAACTGACCATAGATATGGATACACAGTATAAATATGCAGTATTGATCTGCAAAAGCAGTTGGATGAAAAAAAAATTGAATAGTCCTAATAAAATAAACAATGAATGGTAATGAAAACAGTGGTGATTCCAAAGAACCTAAATTAAATACATAGAGCAACTTGAACACAACAGTCCATAGTATAAATATGTGAGAAAAAATATTTTGTGAAAAGCCACCACCAAATGTCCATGGAGGTTAAGCGTAACAACTGAAGGAAATACGACTCCCAGGTTCACAAGTGAATAAATAGTTAATTAATCTACAGCCCTGCCATCTATGCTCCAGTGGACACATGCATCCTGCTCATGCATCACATTAGGTTTAACATATTTAAAAGTATACAAAATGTACACTTACAATGCAGTAAAATGACTGTCACCACACTATTTGTGAAATAGCGCTTACACTGTGTAACTGAGAAAAAGCACTTGCCGAGTTGCCCTGTGTAGGTAATTCAGATAATTTTGGTTTCACCTACACAGGGTGATGGGGCAAGCACTTTCCCCCAGTGGCACACTCTCTGTCCAGCCCAGTACAGTGCCTTCCCACCCTGCTCAACCATGCACATGACATGTACACAAGGTGGGGACAGGCAGACCATACTCTGAGCTGCCAGGTGAAAGCAGTGGGCTTGTATGTGAATCTGGAAGTCAGAGTGTCTGCCCATCTTGGGCAGGACCCAGGCCTTGCCTTCTGAGTTCTCTTTTACATGGAAGCCCACTGCTTTCACCAGGCAGCTCAGAGTGTGGCCTACCGGCATTGGTAGTGGGGGGCCACAGGTCAACATTTTTGCATCAGGGCTCACAAGCTTCAAGCTACACCTCTGGTTATTACCTTTTCTATAACGTAACCAAGAACTAAAATTCAAAATCCAAGTTAGGTTTGCTCTGAGTAGTGTTTGTAAGACATGTACTACTATTGGCCATTTGTGAGAGAGAGATATAGTCAGATCTATATCATGATAACCTAATTTTCTTTTCCTAGGCTCTGTCAGGATCACAATCGTACAGAATGGCCAGTACTTAAATGAAGAAACACCGACTGTCTGGGGCTCCCTAGCAATGGAAGACATTGAGATACTGGCACTCTACAATGATACACGAACCATTGAATTCAAACAAAGCTGGTCAAGAGCAAACATGACTTCATTTTACTGGCAGTTTCTTGATATGGTTTTAAATCGTTATATATTTAATATCCGATCACTTGTGGGAAAATTCTATAAGAAACTTGGAATTAAAGGTAAGAAATTTGATTAAAATAGTAATAGATTTTGGTAATTTGATTATATTGAGAGAAGGTATCCAATTAAAAAATATGGGGAACCCTAATATTCCTCTTCAGCAGAAGTCACATGATTAACATTACATTGTTATTCCTACTTTGGACCAATACCTCCTAAAGGCCTCCCCGTAAAGTACAATCATCAAGCAATCTCACCTTCTCCCCAATCTGAGCCCTTGCTAATGTGCTCTAATGGAGCAGGGCTTCCAGGAATGGGAGAGCATTTGACCCCACCCATGTGAGAGTATTCCAGCATGAGCAGCCCAATTTCCAGGCCCAAACAATACCCTGCAGAGGGAGCAGAGACATCATTCACCTAGATTAGCTCCAATACTAGAGGTAACCCATCAGGGGAGAACTGCATAGGTGAGTATACCTTGCTAGAGCATGCAGGTGACAGAGCCTATTGAAATGCTTTGGAATTAGTACAGTAGTTTTAAATTATGATTTAGAATGGTGCTGGTCTCACTTCAGGGGAGGACACATTATATTTGGTCACATAACATCTCAGAGCCACAAAGAAAGTTAGTGCTGGAAAACTTCCTATAGACCTTGTAGTTGCCAGTCTAAGGCCCCTTTCACACTTGTGCGAATTGGGAATGCAAAGTCGCATGATAAGTTGTACCCCATGATTTCCAATGAGTACCATTTATGTGTGACTTCAATTTGCAGCAGCTTCAAAGTAGTCCCTGCACTACTTTGGTCCAACTTTAATGCGACTTGAGGTCCATAGGCCTCAAGATTACACAGGCATTGCTTCAATTTGCGTCAAAGTCGCGTCAAAATCACGTGAAAGTTGCACTGCAAAGTAGCATCAAAGTTGCGCAGTCGTACAGGTGTGAAGGGGCACTTGTGCAACTTGTCATGCAACTTTGGACATCGAAGTTGCATGACAAGTCATTCCCCATGTTTTCCAATGATAACAATTCATAAATGCGCAACTTAAAGTTGCAGCAACTTCAAAGTAGTTATGCACTACTTTGGTCCAACTTAGGCCCTTTTCACACTTGTGTGACCTGAAAGTCACGTGATTTTGGTGCGATTTTTGCTGCGACTTTGCCGCAACCTGAAGCGGACCAAAGTAGTGCAGGAACTACTTTGAAGTCGCTGCAACTTGCAGTCGCACAGGTATGAATGGTGCTCATTGAAAATCATGGAGTACGACTTGTCATGCAACTTGGCAACTTGAGAGCCATTGACTTCAATGTCAACCCCCAGAAGTTGCATGAAAGTCATACCTGAATGTTTTACAATGCAACTTGTGTGCAACAGTTGTCCATTATCACTAGTCAAAGCCAAAGTCATATCCAAATTGCACCCATCCAAAGTTGCACTCCTAAGTCAGTGCACCTTTTGAGTCGTACAAGTGTGAATGGAGCCAATGGGGAACAGGCAGCTCAAGTATTATTGTTTTAAATACTTACTTTGTGTGTGCAAATTTCAGTTTTAGCTATTGGTGACTGAAAAATAACAAGGTTTTTAAAAAAAAAGAGGACTAGGAAGATCTGGATAAGAAATAGGAAAACATGAAAGAAGCCTAAGGTTCTATCTGCTGGCTGAGTAAAAAACTACATATTATTTGTATACAATGTTAAGTATTTACTGATTAAAAAATAAAGCTTTTTTTGTTGTATTTTTTTTTTTGTGTGTGATTATAACAGATAATGAAAATACACACAAAACCAACACACATACAGTGCCTTGTGAAAGTATTCATACCCCTTGAAATTTTCCACATTTTGTCATGTTACAACCAAAAACGTAAATGTATTTTATCGGGATTTTTTTCATTTAAATGTTATTTTTTTTTTAGTAAATCAACATAACATAGATATCAACTTTGAGGTCACATTATCAAACCCTGATCTTCATATTGACATACAAGTGAAACAGCTGGGAATAGCGGGCTTAGTTAGATAAGAGTCTACTTCGCTTTCCATTAGTAACTATCAGGAGCATAGTATGAAGTCCAAGTTAGGAGGACTATGTCACCCCGCCTCGCTCCGGACACCTCTAGAGGGATCACACTGTGTCCAGGGCAGGGCGGAAGCACCTCCCACTCATATCTAATTCAGTCCCAAAAAGTTTTCTTAATGGAAAGTCTTAGGTGTCTCAGGTCCACAGGGGGGAGCAGTCCCGTAAAGCACCTCGACCTCCATAGTAAATTTAGAACTGGGTAATTGTTGGCCCTTTGTAGGTCATATAAGGGATCTATCATGAGGTAAGTGACCAGTGTCCTAGAGTTAGGAGTACACAAAGTGAATAAAGAACAGAGTAGGGAGAGGAAAGTGAAGAGAAGAGAGAGGGTTGCCAGCCTGCGAGATGACAGCCCCAGTGTTCACCGACTGTCGTTGCCAGGTATCGGGGAAATGCCCATGTGTTGCGCCCAAGGTTCCCATATCGCTTTGAACTGTTTGGTTGTGTCCAATATGGTGTTTACTATTTTTTCTTGGGCCATTATCCAGGCTTTGGCTATAGCAATTTTTGCCCCTATCTGGATGAACAAGATCAATTTGCAAGTGAGTTTAGGGATACTCGGGATGAAACCGTTAAGTAAGGCTATTGATGGTGTTTGGGCGATTGCACAGCCCATGACCTTGAGAATGAGGTGGAAGATATTATTCCAGAACCCTCTAAGTTTTGGGCATTCCCACCAGATGTGTAGCATAGTGCCCAAACTCTGGCAGCCTCTGAAGCACAAGGGTGAGGAGGATGGGAACATGGATGCTAATCTGGTCAGGACCAGATACCATCTCATGAAGATGTTGGCTTCCATGAGGGAGGCATTCAAAATGCCTTTGATTGATCTGGTAAATGACTTGTGCCAATCCTCCAATTCCCGTGTGGTCTGGAGGTCTTTTTCCCAAGCTAGCATATAAGGTAATTTGTTGACATTCCTTGCAAATGACGCATAGATTATAGAAATCCCTCCCCTCTGTTCCATGGCCTGGCCGCACCAGCATTCATAACCTGTGAACGTGGGGGGTTTGGTTTGTTTTTCCATATGGAATGAATGAAACAGGAGATTCGGTGGAACCTGGATTTTTCAGTGATGGGGAGTTCTAGTTCCTTTTCGAAGTGCCTAAGGGTATAACGGGCCTGTGCTGGAATAGAAATGTCCGATGCGGAACACCCCCTTGTCTAGCCACCAATTGAAGGCTTTGATGTTCATGACCAGCGTAAATAGAGGATTAATAAATATATGGGCTAGCGGTTGGATATCAGAGACCAAGGAGGAAAGTTTTCTCAGCGAGTAGGATAGGGGGTCTGCTTTTAGGTGGGCATCATAGCAGGAAGTCTAGGGTAAATTTAGGTACTGTCTGTTTCTCTATGGCCACCCAATCCAGTTTTTCAACTTTGAGGTAGATGGTGGATAATTGTGCTAATCGTGCAGCCAGGTAGTACCACATGAGGTTTGGCAGGCCTAGCCCTCCCTGTGTGGAGAGATTGAACAAGTTGCATTGTGAGAAGCGGGGGGGCCTTTCTTATCCCAAATGAATTTGGTGATCTTTCCCTGAAAGGTTTTAGGTGATCCCTTCTGATTGGAATAAGGAGGGAGCAAAATAAATATAGCAACCTAGGGAGGAGGGTCATTTTGACTGAGTTAATTCTGCCCATCCATGCCATTTTATGGGAAGCCCAGCTTCTGAGATTGGATTCTGGCTTTTTGTAGATTGGGGGGTAATTTGCTTGATATAGTGTTTGATCTCAGGTGTGAGGTTTAGCCCTAAGTATTTGATGGAGGAGCGACTCCATTCGAATTTTAAGGTGTCCTTCAGTTGGGAGACAAGGGAGCGTGGTAGGGATACATTTAACGCTTGAGATTTTGCCATATTCACTGTTAGATCTGATATTGTAGAGAATTTATTCAGTAACGACACAAGTTGGGGAGCGAGGTGACTGGAGAGGTTATGAAGAGGAGCAAATCGTTTGCGAACAGGGCGCATTTGTGGGTTGTTCAACCACACTATACCCCCCTGATATCTGGATGGGTGTGAATAGCTATCACCAATGATTCAATCATCATGGCAAATAGCAAGGGAGACAGCGGAAAAACCTGGCACATGCCCCTGGCTATCTTAATAGGATTAGAGTGGCACCCCTGTAGCCTAACTGTGGCTTCTGGCGCAGAGTACAAGGCTTTCAGGATCCCTATAAAGTTTGGGCCGAAACACCAGCATGTCGCAAAAAATGCAAATAGATACATCCAGGAAACCTAATCAAAGGCCTTCTAAAGGTCCAACGATAAGAGCATACCCTCTTGCCTGGTCCCCCCCTCCCAACCCGATTGCAATATTGAGATTAGGTCAACAGCTCTTTGCACCTGGTCAGGGCCCTGTCGACCTGGTATGAATTCTACCTGGCCTTTATGAATATATTGACCTATAAATGTCGCTAGGAGGTTTGCTAAGACTTTTAGGATTTTTAAATTATTATTGATTAATGACATGGGTCTGTGGTTCCCTACAATCCCTGCATCTTTTTCGGGCTTGGGTATTACGGAGATGTATGCCGAATTTATTTGGTTTCCTAATGGGGTGCCATTAATCTTTGAGTTGAAGAATCTAGAAGGGTATGGGGTTAGGGTTTCAGCGAATGCTTTATAGTAAGGTGCTGAGAAGCCATCTGGCCCCGGCGCTGGTCTCCCTTTTAGATTTTTGAAATCTGCAACCTTCTCGGACGTGATGGGTGCTTCTAGTTCTGCTTTGTGGTTTTTACCTGTGTCAAAATTCGTGTTTGTATCTGCTCTATATCGATCAGTGTAATATTCCTGGAAGGTGTGCATTGTGCGCTGTGGATTTAGGGTAAGGGTGCCATCTGCCTGTCATATTTTCAGTAGTGAGTACGATTTATGTCTTAAGGAGGCAAGCATGGACCCTATTTTTTCCCTGCACTGGTAGAACTTGGTCCCCGTCCATCTAATGTTTTTATCGGGTTTTACTGTCAGAACTAAGTTTAAAGCTATAGGAACACTTGTGGGGTCTCTTTTGTGCTGTTTGCTTAATCTAGTGAACTCTTTGTTAAGCCTTTCTTTTTCCCCTAACCTTTTCTCTTTTCTGTTGAGAAGCTATCTGCTTGAGCTTGCCCCGAATTGTCACCTTGTGGGCCAACCAGAGTGCCTCCGCTGAAATATCCTCCGCATCATTAAGGCGGAAGTATTCCTGCAGAGCCCGTTGTATTTCTGTGACTCTAATGGGATCGCTCAGGATGGATTGGTTTAGTGTCCAGTGTGATGTATGTTGTCTATTTGCGTCTGTATGCATTGCTAATAGAACCATTGAATGGTCTGACCAGGCTGCGTGTATGATGGTGGATTTAATGGCTAACGGGATGTGGCGTTTGGAGAGCAGGATATGGTCAATTCTTGAGTATGACTGGTGTGGATTTGAGAAGTGCGTAAAGTCCCGATTGGTAGGGTTTAGTTCCCTCCATATGTCAGCTAAGCCGTATTAGAAGATCAATTCCACTATCTTAACACTAGCTTTACTGGGCCTAACCAGTTGTGTTTTGGGGGGTTTAGTTTGTCAAGGCCTGAGTAAATAGCCGTATTGGAGCCACCTCCAAGGATAGTGATGTCCTCTGTTAAAGGTCCTAGGGTTTGAAACATCCGCTGAAAGAATGTCGTCTGTCCTCTATTAGGTGAGTAGTATGATATAAAAGAATATTGATGATCATCTAGAGTTCCCTTTACCAGGAGGAATCTTCCCTCCGGGTCTCTGTGTTCCAACTGTGGGGTGAATTTGCAGTGTTTGGAAATTAAGATCGCCGCTCCCTTCGTTTTGTCCTCGGTATTTGCCAGGAAAAACTGGGGGAAGTGTGAATGGAGGAACGAGGGGGTGTACTGTGCCGGGAAGTGGGTTTCTTGCAGAAGGACTACATCAATGTGGTGGGACCGGTATGCCTTAAAGGCTTTCCGTCTTTTCAAGGGTGCGTTTAATCCCTGTGCGTTATGGGAGATTATTCGTAGGGGAGAAGTTGCTATATTGTCAGTAGCCATGGAGCAGACAGAGGTGATAGCTATTCGTTCTATCGTCACTTACCCTGCACCGGTGGGGAGTTGAGGAAAAGCTGTTTTTTAACATGGTTGTTGGGGCTTCCAAGGTCACTTCTCAACGAGGTGGCATCCTCAGGTTGGCTGAAAAAGAGAAGAGTTTAGAAAAGAGAAAGTATGATTTTAGTAACGTTTGAACATTGGGGCCTATAACTGGCCTGGAATGAAAGGAGGGGGGAAGGCTCCCTTCTTTCATTCAAAACAAATATTTTTTTATAGCCCATAATCAGGGCTATTTTCCCACCACTCAGATTCGGAAACAGTATATCCGAGTGGCAGGAGGAGACTCAAGGCATCTGCCCGGCCCTAAACAGCACTGTAAAAAACTTTAACAAAGTCATGTGCAGAATCGAAAGTACAGGTCCCCCATAGTTTGCTCAGACTGGGAGGTCTAGGTAAAAAAAGTGGGTGGAGGGGCAATGTGGTTGTTAGGGGAGGTTTGGAGTATCTTAAATTTGTCAACAATAATTGTGTGAACGGGTGTCAAGGTTCACCTTCGAAAACCAAGAGTCCTATGGCTGGGAGCCTGGCCTGACTAGGAGTAACCATTATGATCAAAGGCTCTCGAGTCAGGGGGGTAGATTGTCCCTGACTCTCTTGGGCTTGGCTTTTCCTCATAGTGGTGAGGTGGGGCTCGTTGGGGTGGGACGCTTGGCTGACCCCTGCTGCATATTTGAAGTGTCCATTGCGGACTCCTGGGAGATGAGTTTAAGGTCTGGCAGCAATCTTTCACCTTCCGGGAAGCTGTGAATTGCGTGTTGTTTACCCTTTTATAGGAGAATTTTTTTTTTTTTTTTTTAATTTGGAAATCAAACTTTATTAAGATAAGACAGACAATGACCTACAAGCATGAGACATGTATATATGCATTGAGTACAATTACAAGCGGTACGTTTACAGTCATTGGTACAATGTAATGCTGGCTTTCTAACTCATCAAAAAAATAAAAAAAGATGATAAACAAAAAAGAAAAAAAAAGACTGGGAAAAAATAAATAACTTGCAGCCATAAGATAATCACTTTTGTCTTTATTGATATTCCTTCTCTGTCTCCAGCTCCACCTGTTCCTCATCTAAATACCGTATAAATGCAAGTTAGGATGCTAAATATTACTGACATTGATCACATATTTCTATACACAAGTCTCCCCGTCTCCCAGCCACCTATCCCATATCCTTGAGTACTTGTGAATACATCCTCTATGTTTATATATCAGTTGTTTATATGGAAGAGAGTTGTTAACATCCCTTTTCCAGCTTGATAAGGTGGGAGTTGTATTTTGCAGCCACGTTTTAGCTATTACTTTTCTGGCCATAAAGAGAACTTTGGAGATAAATGTGCCTTGGTATTTGTCAATGTCAGTGTCTGGGAGGAGGCCCAGAATACATAATTTTGGGTCTAGTACCACCGGAGATCCCATTTGGTCATGTAGAAACTTAATCACTTGAATCCAGTATACCTGAAGGATAGGACAATCCCAAATTAAATGATAAAATCGACCTGCCTCGCCAGCACAGAGAGGGCATGATGACCTGTATGTAGGTTGAAACTTCGCTAATTTATTGGGTGTCAGGTAGGCTTGATGAACGATATATAACTGTGTTAATCTATCGGACAGTTTGGGAGACGTTGTTTTAACATTTTCTAATAATTCCTCCCAGTCTGAGTCGCTAACAGCTCCCACATCTCGCTCCCACCTTATTTTGGCCTTTTGTACTACTTCATTTATTCTAGGTAGCCTAATGGAATAATACAGGTTGGATATCAATTTTTGTGATTCGGAACCCATAATTATATATAGAATTTGGGGGCAGTCCAGGTTACAACTCTCATCTCTAACTTGAGAGCGTAGCGCATGCCGGAGTTGTAAATACCTAAACATTAATTGATGGGGAATGGAATAATCTTCTTTGAGAGATTGAAATGTTTTAGGTCTAGAGTTAGTCATCACTTGATGTAGGTAAATTATTCCATAATTAGCCCATATAGCAGGGTCTGGTATTTGTTTAAGCTCTGCCAGATGATTATTGACCCACAAGGGGGTGTGAGAGTGTATATGTCCCATTTTAAGTTTTTTTAGATCTATTCCCCATATTTTTTGATGATGTAAAAGTAACCCATCATTGAAATGTGAAGCCCTTCTAGTAATTTGTCCTCCCCGAAATATATCTTAAAGGGGGGAAGTTAGAGAACTGCCAGGACTACTAGATACCAACATATTATACCGCTGCATTTCATTCTTGTGGTAATGATGCATATGTGACAACTGTGCTGCTATATAATATTCCTGCAGATCTGGGAGAGAGGTTCCTCCCAGGTTTGAGGGGATTTTTAAGGATATGCCATGCCAATTTATGTCTTTGGTGTCCCCAAACAAATGTATTCAGTATAGATTCCATTTTTTTGAAGATCCCAAAAGGGGCGTATAGAGGAGCATGCCATACCATATATAGGATCTTGGGCAGAATAATCATTTTTATGATATTTATCCTTCCCATTACCCCCAGGGGCAGTTTAGACCAGGCTTGTGTTTTGGCTTTTAGCATAGTAAACAGCGGTTATATATTGTTACTGATATATTCCTTAAGGTCCCTTGTAACCAGTACCCCTAGGTATTTAATAATGTTTACCCTGGCCAATGGTAAGTCCGGTTGTGTGTAGGCGGGAGGGAAATGGTCTATGGGAAGTATCTGGGATTTGTCCCAGTTTATGCGTAGTCCTGAGAATTTCCCCATTCTGTCTATAATCTGCAGAGCTGCTTGAAGTGACAGGCCCTGATCCGCTAGGTATAATATCGTGTCGTCCGCGTATAGCCCAATCTTTTTCGTGAAATTACCTACTCGTAGTCCAGCTATGTCTGTTGCTGCTCTTATGGCTATAGCCAATGGCTCTGCCGTTAAGGCATATAGCAGTGGGGAGAGAGGACACCCCTGAAGTGTGCCTCTTTCAAGAGGAAATTGCTCCGATAACCATCCATTGACGAAGACACGTGCTTTTGGTGATTGATATAGTATTTGTACCCACCTAATAAAATTTGTCCAAATCCGAATTCTTGTAAACACTCCCATAAAAAAGGCCATTCTACCGAATCAAAGGCCTTTGCTGTATCTAAGGCCACTATTACTCTAGTACCCCGGTTATCATGCTGTGCTTGAAGATTTAAAAACAACCTCCTTATATTCATGGCCGTGTTTTTCCCGGGCATGAAGCCTATTTGATCAGGGTGTATTAATGATAGTATAACCTTGTTAAGGCGAGATGCCAGAATTTTTGCCAATAATTTGATGTCTACTTGAAGTAGAGAAATGGGACGGTAGGACTCTGGATATCGGGGATCTTTCCCTGGTTTGGGCAAGACTATTATCTGCGCCTCCTGCATAGATGGGGGGAGTGTTCCATGTTTAAATATAGTATGGTAAAGTTGTTGCAATTTTGGAATTAGTATGTCAGAGAACGTAGTGTAGAATTCTAATGGTAGGCCGTCTAGGCCAGGGGCTTTGGATTTAGATAGCTGAGACATTGCTTCTGAAACGTCTTCTTGGGTTATGGGGGCTTCCAGTAACTTAACCTGATCTGGGGTGAGTCTAGGGAACTGAATGCCGTGCAGGTGGTTTTTAATTACCTGCGCGGTGTGTGCACTCTGCGTTTTATATAGATCCCCATAGAAGTTTTGGAAACTAGCAGCTACTTGAGGTGGGTCAGTTATCAGGTCCCCTTGCTGTGTAGCTAAGGATACCACAACTGGGGGTTTGTCATTTAAGTGGACTAGGTACGCCAGTAGTCTACCCGCTTGCTCACCATGTTCGAATATCCTTTGTTTTTTGAAAAACACCTGTTGTTTGGCTTTCTCAATATGCAGTTGGGTTACTACTCTGGATTGCCGTTGTACTTTGTGTAGATTATCATTACTGGGATCCTGTGCATATATCTGTTCCAGTTCCTGCAGTTTATCTGTGATCAATTGTAATAGCATTTTAGAAGAACTTTTAAATCTAGTTATTCTTGTTGAAAGTATCCTGCTAGCTTGATTTTTAAAGCTATCCCATGTCAATGTACCCGGTTCTGTGGTATTTAAATTGTTTAAGAGATATTGTAATTCTCTTCCTATTCCTTCAAGATCAGGTATAACCGATAGCCAGAATGGATTTTGTCTCCAAATAGATGTGGGGATTGCTTTAATAGAGAGGCTGTAATCCAGCATGGTGAGTGATCTGATAAAGCTCTTGGAGCCATACCTGACCCAGTAATTTTAGAAAGTAGGGGGTTTGAGACAAGCACAAAATCAATTCTGGACATTGTGTCATAGCTAGCAGAGTGGCACGTGTATGCTTTTGTTGTCCGGTTTTGCCATCTCCACACGTCTGTCAGAGCAAACTCTATGAGCAGTCTGCTAAGTCTGGTTTGATGTGATGGATTTCTGGATGTATCCCCTTGCCCTGGTCTATCTAAGGTCGGATTCATGGTTTGATTAAAATCTCCCATCCATATTGCCGGGACCGTCGGGTGCTGAGCCATGAATGCTAAGCCTTTCAATACCACTTCTATTGTAAAAGGGGGAGGGATGTAACTTGCCATTACCAATAGTAAGTTTCCTCCTACAATAGCATGCATAAATAAGTATCTTCCTTGCTGGTCCGACTCCAATGCCACCAACTCAAAAGGAACTTTTTTGGCAATTAAGATCGATACCCCCCTTGATTGATTAGTGTGCGTGCTGTGGTACACCCATCCTACCCAGGGTCTTTTTAAAGCTACCTGCAATTGGCCTGTTATGTGTGTTTCCACTAGTGCAATAACATCAGCTTTTTGCGACTTTAGAAATGCTAGAACTGTAGTCCGTTTAACTTTATCACGAAAGCCACGTACATTCCACGTTAGAAACTTAACGTTGGTCATAACAACCTCTGATTATAAATGACACCGATGCCGAAACAGTATCGCCACAGAGGTCTATAACCCCTCCACCCTCCCCCTTTGTGTACTAGTCTCCTGCTGCATACCCCATTACTATGCATACATTGCCTGTCTATTCCTATAATTACCACTTCATTACTGTCTTTCCCATAACACAAAAAACAAACCCAATTAGCATATCCCATCCCACCCAGCTGCACATCTCCCCAACTTGATGTGAGCATACAAACCCAAACTATCAGCATATAGCATATCATCCAGCGGTTACACTCCGCTGGAGGCACATATCTTATCATAAGTAACATTTTTGCATCTTGCTGAACCATCTTCGATAGGGGGGCGACTATTCCACTGTCAATTGTGGAGAGAATGGGTTCAAGTCCACCACACATATCCTTCAATGGCTACAGCCTGCACTTCTTTAACATCATTTTGCCATAGTAATTTCCACAGTCTGAGTTTATGTAGAGCTACATATAGCTCCCTTCCATTAATCTTGTGAGGCAGCTCTTATTAATAGTTCCTACTCACCGTAGGGCAGAATGGTACAATAAGGCAACCAAGGTAGCACACTGTTTTCGCTGTGTTTAATTCAGCATGGATAGGGGGTTATAGAATAACACATGGGGAGCAGGCAGTCACAAATCCTCTGGATATAGTTCCTTTTCCTCCCCCTCTTATACACAAACAATGTTTATGGCTCCCCAGTCCTCTCCCCTCTACACAGGCACTTATCTCCCTGCGAGGAGAATGCAAAGGCATGTAAATTTCAGGTTAAGTCTCAGTCTCATAACTTACTCACTGCGGTTAAGTGCTTTTGTCCATGCTAGGCAGGACGGCCTCTCTGGTCTAGCCATGCTGTCACCGCCGCAGGATCCTCAAAGAATTGTGCTCGCCCAACTTCTTCTACACGCAGTCTAGCGGGAAAAAGCATTGCATATTTAAGATGGAGGGCTCTCAGGCGGCGCTTCACTTCCTGGAACTGTGATCTTTTCCTCTGCACCTCATTTGAAAAATCCGGGAATACTGCGATCTGGCTGTTTCCTATCTGGATATTAGCTCTCTCCCGAGTAAGTCGTAGTATTTTGTCTCTGTCCCGAAAGTTTAAAAACTTGGCAATGAAGGTAGGAGGCGCTCCGGGTGGTGGGGGCCGCGCTGGGATGCGGTGTGCCCTCTCCACAGCAAACATTACTGAAAAAGCTTTCCGGCCATACGTTTTAAGCAGGAGTGATTCCAGATAGGTAGTCTGGTCCGTGCCTTCCTCCTTTTCTGGCAGACCTATGAACCGGAGATTACAGCGCCTTAAGTGATTCTCCATGTCGTCCTGATGGGCATGCAGTTGCTGTATCTGCCCCTGCATCTCCTTTGTAGTATGTCTCAGGGGGTGAATGGCATCTTCCGCATTGCTTATCCTTGTTTCAGCCTCGGTGACCCTGTCTTTCAACTTTGAAAAGTCTTGCCGCATAAGGGATATATCAATCTTTACTTCATCAATTTTTGCAGTCAGGGTACCTTGCAGAGCCGCAATAGTGTCCAGCACTTTAGCCGTGTCTGATGCCTGGGGATCGGGTCCCGCACACGTGTCGGCACCATCTTCCTGCTGCATGTCTTTATCCTGGTGGCGGTATTGTGCTAATTTGTCAGCTGTCCCGGTAGCTCGTTTCGGAGGAGACATATTCCTCTACGTTCCCGGGGTGCTGGGGATGACTTGGGGTATTTTCTGTCTCGATATCCAACAACAGGATCTCTATCAGGAGTTCAAGTGCAGGGAGCTCACTCTACCCACATCTCACTCCATTGCTTGCCAGGCCACGCCCCCATCTTATAGGAGAATTTTAGGGTGAAAGGGAATGCCCATTGATATTTGATGACCCTCTTGGTAAGGGCGACAAGGAGGGGCTTTAGGGATCTCCTTTTTTGTATAGTGAATGGGGATATATCCCCGAATATCTGGATAGCAAGTCCCTGGAACTTTAGCTGGTCTTGTTGCTGGGATCTCTTCATCACTTCTTCCTTGAAGTGGGGTTTCACCACTATGTCCCTGGGAGACCCGTCCTTCCTGGATGGACCTAGGGATCTGTGGGCCCTATCCAGTTCCAGTTTGTGTGCCAGAATAAAGGGGATGAGGGCTTTGATAACATCCTGTACCACTGACAGGATATCTGTAATGTATTCAGGGAGCCCCCTGATCCTGAAATTGCCCCTCCTTGATCGATTCTCAAAGTCGTCGATCCGGGCATGGGCAGTATCAAGCTGTTCCTGGAGAAAGTGTATATGATCCGTATTTTGGTTGGCTCTGGATATAGTAATGTCCAGTTTATGGTCAATGGTTTCTATTCTTGAGCCCAGGTTCTTGAAATCTGACCGGATGTCCCCAGTGATTCTGTTAGCCCTTTGTGTCAGTCCCTTATCCAGGAGCTCCAAAATTTTGGAGAAGAGGTCAGAGACATTAAATGTGACATCTAGGGCTGGTTCACCCAGGGCTGGGGTCTGGGAGTGCAGGGGTTAATTCCAGCGGGGATGGGCCGTAGGACCCCATGGATCCCTCTATGAGTGATACTGTCGAGGCTGGGGACGGAGTGTGGGTATATTGTACGTGCCTAGCATCTGGGGGGTATAGGAAAGCGTCGCTGGTGTCAGCACTTGCCTGGCTGCTGTGGAGTCTTCTGTGGCCTGGTCTCGTGTCTGAGACGCAGCTGCCATCTTGAATTCGCCCCAGTATTTCTGGGGTCCTAGGGCTCTCCTGGCGGACCCTCCCGGCATGTACTGGTGCACGAGGGTCTCCCCTTTGCTCTTCCGTTGCTAGTCGGCATCCTGCAGGCTTCGTTCATTCTGCTGCGTTGCTGGCTGTGTGGCCGGTGCAGT
This sequence comes from Aquarana catesbeiana, assembly GCF_042186555.1. Lineage (NCBI taxonomy): Eukaryota > Metazoa > Chordata > Amphibia > Anura > Ranidae > Aquarana > Aquarana catesbeiana. The sequence goes on from NC_133332.1 coordinate 43,314,958, forward strand.
GCGGAGCTCCGGGCTTACACGGTCACCTTAGGAGTCTCCGCTCATGCGCCTATTTTATCAGGATTTTATGTGATAGACCAACACAAAGTGACACATAAATGAGAAGTGAAAGGAAAATGATAAATATTCATAAATATGTGAAAAGTGTGGCGTGCATTTGTGTTCAGCCCCCCTAAGTCAATTCTTTGTAGAACCATCTTTTGCTGCAATTACAGTCTTTTTGGGGATGTCTCTACCAGCTTTGCACATCTAGAGATGACATTTTTGCCCATTCTTCTTTGCAAAATAGCTCAAGCTCTGTCAGATTGGATGGAGAGCGTCTGTGAACAGCAATTTTCAAGTCTTGTCACAGATTCTCAATTGGATTTATGTCTGGACTTTGACTGGGCCATTTTAACACATGAATATGTTTTGATCTAAACCATTTCATTGTAGCTCTGCCTGTATGTTTTTAAGGTCATCGTCCTGCTAGAAGGTGAACCTCCCAGTCTCAAGTTTTTTGCAGACTCTAACAGGTTTTCCTCTAAGATTGCCCTGTATTTGGCTCCATCCATCTTCCCATCAACTCTGAGCAGCTTCCCCCTGCTGAAGAAAAGCATCCCCACAACATGATGCTTCCACCACCATGTTTCACTGGGGGGATGGTGTGCTCAGGGTGATGTGCAGTGTTAGTTTTCCGCCACACATAGCATTTTGCTTTTAGGACAAAAAGTTCAATTTTGGTCTCATCTGACCAGAGCACCTTCTTCCACATGTTTGCAGTGTCCCCACCATGGCTTCTTGCAAAATGCAAACAGGACTTCTTATGGCTTTCTTTCAACAATGGCTTTCTCCTTGCCACTCTTCCATAAAGGCCATATTTGTGGCATGCACGACTAATAGTTGTCCCGTGGACAGATTCTTCCACCTGAGCTGTGGATCTCCTCCAGAGTTTCCATGGGCCTCTTGGCTGCTTCTCTGATTAATGCTCTCCTTGCAGGCCTGCCAGTTTAGGCGGATGGCCATGTTTTGGTAGGTTTGCAGTTGTGTCATACTCTTTCCATTTTTGGATGATGGATTGAAGAGTGCTCTGTGAGATGTTCAAAGCTTGGGATATTTTTTTATAACCTAACCCTGCTTTAAACTTCTCCACAACTTTATCCCTGACCTGTCTGGTGTATTCCTTGGCCTTCATAATGCTGTTTTCACTAAGGTTCTCTAAAAATACTCTGAGGGCTTCACAGAACGGCTGTACTTATACTGAGATTAAATTACACACAGGTGGACTCTATTTACTAATTGGGTGACTTCTGAAGGTAATTGGTCCCGCTAGAATTTAGTTAGGGGTATCAGAGTAAAGGGGGCTGAATACAAATGAACGTCACACTTTTCAGTTTTGTAAAACATTTTGAAGACCATTTTTCATTTCCTTCCACTTCACAATTATGTGCCACTTTGTGTTGGTCTATCACATAAAATCCCAATAAAATACATTTAGTTTTTGGTTGTAACATGACAAAATGTGGAAAATGTCAAGGGTATGAATACTTTTTCAAGACACTGTGTATGTGTGTGTATACATTTTTCACTTTGTTTCAGTATATTGCAGCCATTTGCTAAAATCATTTAAGTTCATTTTTTTCCTCATTAATGTACACACAGCACCCCATATTGACAGAAAAACAGAATTGTTGACATTTTTGCAGATTTATTAAAAAAGAAAAACTGAAATATCACATGGTCCTGAGTATTCTGACTCTTTGCTGTGACACTCATATATTTAACTCAGGTGCTGTCCATTTCTTCTGATCATCCTTGAGTTGGTTCTACACCTTCATTTGAGTCCAGCTGTGTTTGATTATACTGATTGGACTTGATTAGGAAAGCCGCACACCTGTCTATATAAGACCTTACAGCTCACAGTGCATGTCAGAGCAAATGAGAATCATGAGGTCAAAGGAACTGCCTGAAGAGCTCAGAGACAGAATTGTGGCAAAGCACAGATCTGGCCAAGGTTACAAAAAAATTTCTGCTGCACTTAAGGTTCCTAGGAGCACAGTGGCCTCCATAGTCCTTAAATGGAAGATGTTTGGGACAACCAGAGCCCTTCCTAGAGCTGGCCGTCTGGCCAAACTGAGCTATCAGGGGAGAAGAGCCTTGGTGAGAGAGGTAAAGAAGAACCCAAAGATCACTGTGGCTGAGCTCCAGAGATGCAGTGGGGAGAAAGTTGTAGAAAGTCAACCATCACTGCAGCCCTCCACCAGTCGGGGCTTTATGGCAGAGTGGCCCGACAGAAGCATCTCCTCAGTGCAAGACACATGAAAGCCCGCATGGAGTTTGCTAAAAAAAACACCTGAATGACTCCAAGATGGTGAGAAATAAGCTTTTTTGGTCTGATGAGACCAAGATAGAACTTTTTGGCCTTAATTCTAAGCGGTTTGTGTAGAGAAAACCAGGCACTGCTCATCACCTGTCCAATACAGTGAAGCATGGTGGTGGCAGCATCATGCTGTGGGGGGGGGGTTTCAGCTGCAGGGACAGGACAATTGGTTGCAATCGAGGGAAAGATGAATGCCGCCAAGTAAAGGGATATCCTGGACGAAAACCTTCTCCAGAATGCACAGGACCTTAGACTGGGCCGAAGGTTTACCTTCCAACAAGACAATGACCCTAAGCACACAGCTAAAATAACGAAGGAGTGGCTTCACAACAACTCAGTGACTGTTCTTGAATGGCCCAGCCAGAGCCCTGACTTAAACCCAATTGAGCATCTCTGGAGAGACCTAAAAATGGCTGTCCACCAACGTTTAGCATCCAACCTGACAGAACTGGAGAGGATCTGCAAGAAGGGATGGCAGAGGATCCCCAAATCCAGGTGTGAAAAACTTGTTGCATCTTTCCCAAAAAGACTCATGGCTGTATTAGATCAAAAGAGTGCTTCTACTAAATACTGAGCAAAGGGTCTGAATACTTAGGACCATGTGATATTTCAGTTTTTCCTTTTTTAATAAATCTGCAAAAATGTTAACAGTGCTGTGTTTGAACTTAAATGATTTTAGCAAATGGCTGCACTATAACAAAGAGTGAAAAATTTAAGGGAGTCTGAATACTTTCCGTCCCCACTGTGTATGTGTGTATATATATATATAATTTTTTTTTATTTATTCATTCCAATGGATGAGGTAAAGTGTGCTCAGGTAATTTGTTCCCAGTGAAAAGCAATATATAAAAAAAAAAACAAAGGATTTCTGCACTTAAAATGAATTTAAAAAGCTGCAAACAATGCATAATGTGGTCCATTTTATGACAGACTGTTAGCGCCCCTCCTCAGATGAGAACACATGCCACAATACAAATAACCTTATACATTTATATATTTTTTCAAAGCCTGGAATCAATCTCTTAATTAGTTTAAACATTTACTAAAACCCATATGCTTTAAAATAAATATGTTAAATAAAATATCCTATAGCATTAGCAGCGCTTAAACGATAAAATCCACCCAACGTGTCTCCAATTAATGTGTTTTACACAAACAAATGTCCAAACAAATTAAGACTCAGTCCAAAAAACTTGATTGTTAGAGGGACATCCAAATATATCCACGGATCCCATCATCACAACCCGTGAGACCTCTCCCCTAAGGTATTAAGGCCCGTACACACAATCAACTTTTTGACAACAAACATGCAAATTAGCTGTTTTGGGGCAACATCCGACCGTGTGTACGCTCCATCGGACAAACTTTTTCTGTTTTCATCTTCATCGGACTTTTGTTGGCTGTGCGAACGCACAAACTTTCCGGCAACAAAAGTCAGATGGAGCAAAGTCTGATCGTGGGAGCATACCAGGCCCTTAGGTCTGGTATGGGTTTTAAGGGGAACCCCCTACGCCGAAAAAATGGCGTGGGGCTCCCCCCCAAAATCCATACCAGACCCTTCTCCAAGCACACAGCCCGGCTGGTCAGGAAAGGGGGTGGGGACGAGCGAGCGCCCCCCCTCCTGAGCCGTACCAGGCCGCATGCCCTCAACATAGGGGGTGGGTGCTTTGGGGAAGGGGGGTGCCCTGCGGCCCCCCCACCCCAAAGCACCTTGTCTCCATGTTGATGAGGACAAGGGCCTCTTCCTGAAAACCCTGGCCATTGGTTGCCGGGGTCTGCGGGCGGGGGGCTTATCGGAATCCAGGAGTCCCCTTTAATAAGTGGGCCCCCCACCCTATGTGAATGAGTATGGGGTACATGGTACCTCTACCCATTCATCTGGGGAAAAAGTGTCAATAAAAAAACACACTAGACAGGTTTTTGAAGTAATTTATTAGGCAGCTCCGGGGGTCTTCTTCCGACTTCTCCGCTCTCTCTGGCCTCTTCTCTCGCTCTCCAGCCTCTTCTCCCGGTGTCTGGTCCTTCTCCCGCTCTCCGGCTTCTTCTCCCGGTGTCTGGTCCTTCTCCCGCTCTCCGGCTTCTTCTCCCGGTGTCCGGTCCTTCTCTCGCTCTCCGGTTCTTCTGCCGGGCTCCTCCGCTATCTTCTGCTCTTTTGCCACTCTCTTGCTAGCGGTGGCCCGGTCTTCTCTGTTGTCTTCTCCCCTCTTCTCTTCCTCCGATGTTGACACGGCGCTCTCTCCCGCTGTAATGTCGTGTGAGCGTTGCACGATGACTTATATAGGCATGGGGCGGGGTCACCGCGTGATGTCACCCGGTGACCCTGCCCCTTATGATGGCACAGTCCCAGCATGCCCCACCAAAGGGCGGTGGTAAAAAGCTGAAAAACCACATGATTTGGTGAAAGTTGGCTGAAAAAGTCCTGTCGTGTGTATGCAATACAAATTTATGGCTAACGCCCTTTGTACAAAAATCCATGGGAAAGTTTGTACAAAGTCCTATTGTGTGTATGAGGCTTTAGACTCACCAGAAGGACTGTGTAAATACGTCTGTGTTATAATCCGTTTTTGGATCCCGGACCATCATTCCATCTATTCCTGATCTTTCATCCACTCCAGCAACTTGTGAAAGTCAAATCCATTTATACTTGATGATTTTACTTTGTACAGTGTGTAGCAGTGGTGTATTTAGGTTTTGTGCTGCCCTAGGCCTGACTAGGAAACACCCTTCTTGACCTGTAAAACTGATCTGATCAAACATTTGAACTTGTAATGCTTTTCTTAGTTCAGACAATCTTATGACTTCTTTTATTTCTAACTTGTTTGGCAGCTGTACAGGAATGCTGCAAGAGCATAGGTGTGCGCAGCCCATTGGATTAGGGTGTGCACCCCAAAGCTCAAACACATATGCTGTTCTCTGCAGCATCAGCTGCACTGGAAAGTGAATGAATGGGAAGTGCTCTGTGCTGAGCAGCTTCCTGTTCATTCACAAACTTAAGCATAGTAAACACAGTTTACTATGCTTCGGTTATTAATGGACACAGTGAGTGAGTGTGTTCACGTTGTTCATTTAGAAAAGGAAGGGGCCAGTAAATTACATATTTACTAGCGCCTTCCTCTGCTCTTCATCCTGAAGCATTCCCCACAGCAGCTGGGGGGGAGAGGAGGGAAGCCAGCAGCACTGCAGTGTGGGGGGGGGGGGCAACAAGGTGGTGGAAGGGAGCCTGGACAGTAGGGGGAATTGGCAACACACATAGGGGTTCATTTACTAAAACTGGAGAGTACAAATCTGGTGCAGCTCTGCATAGAAACCAATCAGCTTCCAGGTTATTTTGTCAAAGCTTAATTGAACAAGCCAGAACTTATAGTAGCTTATTGGCTACCATGCACAGCTGCACCAGATTTTGCACTCTCTGGTTTTAGTAAATCAACCCCATAGTGATTAGGGTGTGCCCAGGCACACCTGGCACACCCCCTGAGCATGCCTATGTGCAAGAGCCTGATGGCTTTAATTTAATATTGCATGCACACTGTTCCTAAATATATAACAACTCTCCTTTCCACACATTATAAAGTTCTGTGTTGTTCAACTGGAGCCTCTATACCCTTTTTCCAGTTTTAGACCCACTGACCTATGCTTTCTTCTCCCTAGGCAATACAGAGCTTCCTCATTGGATTTCATTGACATGACCCTGAACAAGGTCATGTCGTATGATTTGCCAGATTGCCTTGACTGCATAGAAAACCTCACTGGACACCTCCACCAGCTTCCCGACTCTTCTCTCTAGATCCATATACAAGAAGACACAGCACTCAATGTCTGATGATCCACACAGTCCTAGCTAGGAGAGCGGTATCTTTTAACCAAGGTTGATTGATCCACTTCTGCTAGTTTATATTAGTTTAAACATTTACCGTATTTATCGGCGTATAACACGCACCCCAAGTTTAGGAGGGAATTTTAAGGAAAAAAACTTTTTAAGGAAAAAAAACTTACATTTAATTGTCCATCTGCAGCCTTGTAGTGTCATTTGCATCCTTGTCCAGTGTCATTTGCAGCCTTGTTGTGTCATTTGCAGCCTTGTTGTGTCATATGCAGCCTTGTTGTGTCATATGCAGCCTTGTTGTGTCATATGCAGCCTTTCAGTGTCATATGCAGCCTTTCAGTGTCATTTGCAGCCTTTCAGTGTCATTTGAAGCCTTGTGTCATTTGCAGCTTTGCCCAGTGACACTGCAGCCTTGTAGTGTCACTGGCGTTTTTAAATATGGCGCCGCTGAGAGACACAGAGCCAGTCCTGTGTCTCCCGGCGGCTCTCGGCTGCTTTTCGGCTTCTCTCGTAGCCCTGTGGGCGGAGCCAAGAGCCGCCGACATTCATACATAGCCGAGTGTACTCGACTGGGCGTGGCTGTGAGCGGAGCTAGCCGAACCTAGCCAAGTACACTCGGCTATGTATGAATGTCGGCAGCGATCGCTCCTCCGCTCACAGTCAGCGGGGGATTGGCGTATAACACGCACCCGCGATTTTCCCCTGATATTAAGGGGAAAAAAGTGCGTGTTATACGCCGATAAATACGGTAATTGTTATCCTTTGGGGCTAGTTTACACTTGCTTCGGACACGCTTTGTTAAAGCTCTCTGAAAGCCAGTCAAAGCTCCTGTCACTTAATAAAATGGTTAGCTTACAGTCCTGTTTACACCTTGCTTTTGCTTTAAATTGCTTCGGCTTTGCTACAAAAATTCTACCCCATGTCGCTTTAGTAGTGCTTCAAAGCGTCTTCAAAGCCTCCATAGAAGTTTATGGCAAAGCTCGCTTGAAGCCCCTGCAGCGTTTGAGAGGCTTTAATTCAGCTTTAGCTTCACTTTGTTTTGGAGAAATTGCAGGTATGAGATATCCACACACACACCCAGGGCATCTGCCAAGCTTCAACAAAGCGCCAGAAGAGCATTTCGAAGCATCACCAAAGCTTTATCGAAGCACCACTGAAGCATCAAAAACACATCATAAAAGCATGTTGAAGGCGCTGAAGCAAGTGTAAATGAGCCCTTACTCAAAACTTCACAAGGATAAAAATTAAAGAGATTGATTCCAGGCTTTAAATAAGTATATAAATGTATATGGTTATACAGTATGTATTGTGGCATGTGTTCTTAATTGAGGAAGGGCTCTAACAGCCTATTATACACTGGAACACATTATGCATTGTTTGTAACTTTTTGTTTTTTTAAATAAATTTTAAGTGCAGCAATCCCTCGCTTTTGTACATTCATATCAGTCCCTGCCCCCCATGGAGCTTACAATCTAAAGTCCCTTACTAACATTCATACATACTAGGGCAAATTAACCTACCAGCATGTCTATTGGAGTGTGAGAGTAAAGCCATGCAAGGGCACCAAGAATATGCAACCTCTAGGCAGGTAGCGCCATGGCTGGGATGCAAACCGACAACCCTAATGCTGCCAGGCTAAAGTGCCAACCACGTAACCACTAGGTGTGCAGAAAATAATCGTAGCATCGATGCATCATGATTCATCCATCCGCGATTCTGCATTGATGCCACAACCTGCTAAAATCAATTGGCGGATGATGTCATCCGTCGCACCCTGCCTCTCCTCACAGCAAAAGCAGCACTTTCAAAGAGGAGCTGTGGGCGTTAGCCGCGCCCTCTTTTCATACCTTCCGCTGACATCATCCCCAGCCGCCCAGTGTGGCTTTATTGCAGGCTGCTATGGGAGATCGGAGCGAGCATCCCCGAATCCTAGAATACAGGACATGCTTGTCCTCCTCATACTCTCACAGACTGTGTCACATACCTGGTAGGTGGAGCCCGGAGTGCAGAGAACGGCCTCTCGTATACCTCTGACTCAGGAACCCCTGAAGGTGTGAACAGGGGCTCAGAAGTACAGAGGGACACAAGTGCCTGGCTGGAACACTGGAGTAGAGAGCTGGATCCTGTAGTCAGCAGGGAGGTGCTCTGTAGTCCCGAAGCGGGTTGCAGACAGCAGGAAGGTGCACTGTAGTCCCGCAGCAGGTTGCAGACAGCAGGGAGGAGTACTGTAGTCCTGTAGCAGGTTGCAGACAGCAGGGAGGTGCACTGTAGTCCCATAGCAGGTTGCAGACAGCAGGGAGGTGCACTGTAGTCCCATAGCAGGTTGCAGACAGCAGGGAGGTGCACTGTAGTCCTGTAGCAGGTTGCAGTCAGCAGGGAGGTGCACTGTAGTCCCGTAGCAGGTTGCAGACAGCAGGGAGGTGCACTGTAGTCCTGTAGCAGGTTGCAGACAGCAGGGAGGAGTACTGTAGTCTCGCAGCCCTTTGCAGACAGCAGGGAGGTGCAGACAAGCCGGGTCAAGGTACTGGCAGGCAGATCAGGTACAGGAGGGCAAACCAAGAGAATAGTCAGAGTCCAAGCCGAGATCGGGGTAGGCAGCAAACAGGTAAGTCAGGAACAAGCCAAGTAAGTACTGGATACAGAGAAATTGGTAACAAGGGAGCAGAGGTCTCAGGAAACGCTGTAGACCGGACAGCAAGGCAGCATTGGAACAGTCTCCTTTAAATAGCCCATCTTGGCGCCAAGCTTGTTACAGGGGGCGCGCGCGCCCGTGCGCCGCTATTGGCGCTTTTGCACACGTGCGTTCGCCCATTAGCGCTATTGCGCGCGCGAGCGCCGGATAGCGCTTAGAGGCATTCTTTTAATCTTCCGTTTGCTGGAATTACTGACAGACTGTCATTAGGTACTAAGTAAGGCCATTGACCTCCCACGAATCTGTTTCTTTCTATCTAAAAATGGCTATATAATAACTGTCATTTACCCAAGGATATGGTAGCAATGGCAAGTAGAAACTGTCAGCTTCATATTTCATCTAACATTGTGTTTCTCTATCAGCAACATATGTATCTTCAGCAGCAAATATCCAAATCTCTGACTATCTCTGGTAGTATGTCTGCAGTCTCTGACCATCTCCTGTATCATGTCTGCAGTCTCTGACCATCTCCTGTATCATGTCTGCAGTCACTGACCATCTCCTGTATCATGTCTGCAGTCACTGACCATCTCCTGTATCATGTCTGCAGTCTCTGATCATCTCTTGTATCATGTCTGCATTCTCTGACCATCTCCTGCATCATGTCTGCATTCTCTGACCCTCTCTTGTAGAATCTCCGCAGTCTCTGACCATCTCTTGTATCATGCCTGCATTCTCTGACCATCTCCTGTAACATGTCTGCAGTCTCTGACTCTCTCCTGTAGTATTTTGGGGGGATTCTGGAGCTCCTCTTTAAGTTGTCTGCTGTGTTTAGACTTTACTACATGCAGGGAGTATCTGTATCTCCAGCAGCAAATAACCAAATATCTGACCATCTCTGGTAGTATGTCTGCAGTCTCTGACCATCTCCTGTACTATGTCTGCAGTCTCTGACCATCTCCTGTACTATGTCTGCAGTCTCTGACCATCTCCTGTACTATGTCTGCAGTCTCTGACCATCTCCTGTACTATGTCTGCAGTCTCTGACCATCTCCTGTATCGTGTCTGCAGTCTCTGACTCTCTCCTGTAGTATTTTGGGGGATTCTGGAACGCCTCTTTAAGTTGTCTTTTTTTAAAGAACAGATAGAAGAACTCCATTTTTTTTATTTTGATGCATCGCGGAATCTAAGTCAATCGAACCATTGACATGATACAGTAATCGTAATCTAACCGAATTGTGAGACCAGTGAAGACGCACACCTCCTTTTTTTTTTTTTTTTTTTTATTCTCCCTTACTCTTGGAGGGAACCTGTCTATTTTTCCATTAAGAACCATGTTGAAGTCACCCACTACTATAAGTGGGATATCTCCTTTGTCCTCAACATATTCTAGGAGGCAATATAAAATCTCCATCTTGAAGGGAGGGGGAATATACACATTAGATATGACAAAGGATTTACCCTCTATTGTACAGAATAAGAAGACATAACAGCCCAGCGGGTCGGTCCTAACATCCCTACAGGAGAACACCATCCCATTTTTAACCAGTATACACACTCCTCTCGAGTAGGAGGTGTGCACTGAGTGATATTGTGCTTGAAATTTTTTATTCCGAATTAAAGATTTAGACTCATTGGTGAGGTGTGTCTCCTGTAAGCACACCAGGCCCGCACCCTGTGATTCCAGCTCTGAAAATACGGTGGCTCTTTTAATGGAGTCTCCCATACCCCGAATATTCCATGAGGTTATTCCTACCATTCTAACCCTCCTTTAAATTGTAAACATATATACAAATAAATAAATATGCATCTCCAAAACAAAAAAGGAAAAGAGAAAAAAAAAAGAGAAAAAAAACACCAGGGACATGGGCCTCTTATGATAGTGAACACTAAGACCTCCCTTGATTAAACCCGCCAGTGCCAAATATTTATTTACAAACTCATATGCAAAATTTCCCATCCCTTTTAATCCTACCATGTTTTCCTTTACTATTTTAAAATGTGAATACGTATTACAAAAAAGCTTTGATGGTTTTATCTTTACCCTCTGTGCATTTAATACTAGTGCATGACAACCCTTTAATTTTGAAAACATTTTACATATTTCTTTGCCCTTGTGCCCCTCCGCCCCCCTCCCCCCCTACCTTTCTTGGCCTACCCTAGGAGCATTCCTTGTGACCTGTCTAACCCTCCCAACCGACTCATTCCCCAACTCTTTTCCCCACTTCCTCGGCCAGCCAGGGACAAAGAAAAAAACTTTCCCCTGTTTGACTTTTCCACCCCCTCACAGTGCTCTGCCTCCCCCCACCCCAATCACCGGTAGCACTATAACCCACAAAACAATCATCCTCCACCTGTTGTAAACTCTCATAGATATTTTTCTCCAACACATCAATCACCCTCCCCCCTCCTCCAGTCCCTGCTGCAAAAAAAAAAACAAAAAAAAAAACACCCAATATTCAACTGATATTACTCCGACCCTACAAGTTCTTTTTATTTTCTTCCAGCCATTTTGTGGCCCTTTCAGCAGAGTCAAAAAATTGTGTCCCTCCTGGAGCATCTATACATAATCACGCCGGATAAAGCAATGCATAAGATATTTTCATATTCCTGAAGCTGCGCTTAATTTAAGCAAATCCTGCTCTTTTCTTTTGAAGACCTGGGGAATAATCCGGGTAAATTGAGATTCTAGTATCTTTATAGAAAATGTCCCCCTTTTCCCTAGCTCTCTGCATTAATACTGTCTTATCCCTGTAGCTAAACAGCTTCATGATCAGTGGCCTAGGGCGGGAGCCTGGAGATTTTAACATGGTGGGCACCCTATGAGCCCTCTCAATGGCAAAAAAATGAGAAAAAGTCTCCACCCCAAACATCTCCCTAAGCCACCTTTCCAGTAATATTTCTGGACAGGACCCCTCGTTTCCCTTTGGGAGGCCTAGTACCCTCACATTCTGTCTGCGGAGGCGATTCTCCATTTCATCCATTTTGCTTTTATGAGAGTCCAGCTGGATCTGCATCAATCTAAACTCTTGCCTCATGGTATGTAAGATATCCTCTACTTGGCTTAACCTCTCCTCCAAATTAGAAGTTCTTTCCATGGCATTCTGTAATTCTTGACTCATAGAGCACAGTTCTTCTTTAAGGCCTCTTAACTGGTCGCATAAATCACTCAGTGATCCCCTGCAAGCGTTAACCGCACTCAGAACCTCTTTCAATGTGGGTTCGGGTTCACTGAGTACTTCAATATCGGAATTAACTTCACTCATTTTTCCCGGGGGGTCCCTTTCAGGGCTTTTTTTATTCACCGCTTTCGTAATTGTTAATGATGCTGATGTAGTTTTACTTAAACTCTTTCTATCCCCTGTGCTTCCCATCTTCTCTTGGGATTGCTGAGTACCCTTAGCTGGGGAATGCGAGGGAGTATGGGCGTATTTCTCCAGCTTGGATGCCGCGGCTGATGCGGACGCTGCAAGGTTCCCCTTCTCCTTAGCTGCCCGGGTAGCCTGCGCAAGGGAGCTCTCATGAGGTTGTTGAGGATGCTCCTCTCCCTTTTTTTTTGGTCATTTTTACTTATCCCAGTGTAACTGATAATAATCCCGATAAGCTATGTCGAGGAGGGTGCCCAATATTAGTTCCCCTATTCCGCTGTTCCTCAGTAAACAAAAATACTATTCAAGGACCAATACAGCTTGAAAAAAGAAAAATAGCATTCAACAGTAAGTTCTTTGGTGCTTATCAATAGCTCCTCGTATTACTATACCGCAATACCAAGAAAGAAGTCAGTTCTGGTTGTTACCTTGGTACTGCTCCGGAGCAATATCAGCCAGCACTCTGCACAATCCAGCCCATCCAGCCAGACCCCCTGTTGTCCTGGGCTTCGTCCCACGTTCTATCGGTTTCCCGAGTACGCCGTCGCTTCTCTTCCCCGACAAGACGCGTGGAGCTCCAACTCCCGCGAGAGCGTAGTGCGTTACCAGGCGACCGCTCAAGCCTGATGTACACAGTCAGCCACTGCTTGGCTCCACAGCTGAGCTGATCGATCCCCGCTACTGCCAGCCGTTTCCCCCTTCTATGCCGGGATCCGCCAGGTAGGGATGCTTCCACAGGGTTAAGGCAGAGCCAGCAGAATAGCGAGGAAGACTCCAGGAATCACGGGCAATAGAGAGTTTAAAGTCGGATCAAACCGTCATAAGTAACATGAACAGCAGCAGAGAGCTGGAGCATGGAGAGGGCTCACACACCTCCGTTCACCTCCTCATCCGGTCACGCCCCCACTTGTGGCTACAGACGCACACCTCTAGTAGCCACTGTGCTGCCCATGACCTCTGTTTCCAGCTGCATAAGAGCTGGGGGTGGAGACTGTGGGGGGTGTCATGGGGAGGCAGAAAAAGAGCAGTACACTGATCTTTGCAGTGACTGGGTGGGTGTCAGCACAGGTCTTGGCCATTGAAGGACTGGCAGTCTGTTCCCCCAGCACAGCCAGAAAACTAACCATGCTGGGATGGATGAACGTTTATGTCTAGCATGGTCAGTTTGAAATAGGAAAGCAGTGGTACTGGCAGAATCACCAGGTATTTCACACAATGAAAGAAATAAAAAGAGAACAGGAAACTCTTTAACAAAAGTGCATAGTACAACAGACACATATCAGGAATGTGAAATGTTGGGTAACACTCTTTAACCAACAACTAAAATTGCATATAAAGCTTAATATGTTAATGTAATTTATAAAGGTTACATAGCATGCATAAGTTTGAAAATAATACTATTAAATTAACTGAGAACAAATTTACCTCAGGTAGCTTTCTAATCCAGGGCTGGACAAGATGTTCCTCTTCAATGGAGGATATTGGGTGTTTTACCTATAGAGTGGCTGCTGATGGAGAAGATCTGGTGACCTTAAATATCACAGGAGTGTGGGTGGCTGGGAATGCCCCTTACTCTCAGGGTGTTCAGAGGCTCCTGCAGAAGGACAAAGACACAACGGAGACCATTAAAAGTATACTGACAAAGTATTGCCCTTCGTTGGCCACCTTATACTTGACTGCAGGGAAGGAAGCTTATTCAAGAAAGAGTAAGTATCAACAGTGAACATTTAATACTGGTATTGTGGGAAAATTCTGAAACCATTGGCGTGCACACAGAGTGTGCTGGTGGTACCTGGGCACACCCTAATCACCCTGTGTGGCGCAGATTTCCTCTGTTTAGACCCCTGATATTTCACCAAAGCCCCCTAATGGGGCTCCTTAAAAAAATGTAAAAAAAATAATCATAAAAGAACAATAATAAAATAAATAAAATTGTAAAAACTAATTAAAAATAAAATAAAAATAAAAGTTACTGACTCCAGCCACTGCCTTACTGACACCAATCCCTGCCTTACTGACACCGTCCAGTGCTCTACTGACACCGTCAGTATATATACACATGCACACACACACGCATATGTGTTTGAGCTTTGGGGTGCACACCCCAATGCAATAGGCTGTGCACACCTATGGCTAAAACAAATTGATATCTCATCTCAGTTTTTTTATATCCACTGGATTCACTATTTTTCCTTATGAGTGTTCCAACATCCATAAAAAAGAGACTTTTAGCCCTGGTTCACACTGGAGCGTTATGTCAAATCGCATGTCAAATCGGCGACAATTGCCATCAATGGCACCGTCCTAATCGGTGCGACGATGCATTTGCAATGCTGCACCGGTTTCAAAGAGTAGTTTCTGTACTACTTTTTGTGATTTTAGGCTGCGATTTACATTGACATCTGTGCAGAGGCCAGGGGCGAATCCGGGGGGGGGGCAACAGGGCTATTGCCCCCCGAGAAATTAGTTGCGGCCGAGTGAGTGTGCGGGTGACGCGGTGCATGAGCCGGCGGGTGGCTCAGCGGTCAAGTGAGTGTGCGGGCAGCGCGGTAGGTGAGCCGCCGAGCCACCCAGCAGCCCGTCCGGTCGCACAGTCACGCTGACTGTGCGAGCGGACGGGCAGCTGGGCGGCTCGGCGGGTGGGTGGGTGAGAGAGCGGACGCAGCTGGGAAGCTCGATAGGTGAGCTGGCCAATCAGCGGGCGGCGGAGCAGAGAGATGACATCATCTCTCACCGCCGATGCCCACCCTGCATCCCTGCAGTTCCACCCTCACTCACTGTGCAGGCAGCCATGGGCAGCAGAGAGATTACATCATCTCTCTGCTGCCTGGGACACAGGACGTGATGATCCCCGCCTTATCAGGAAAGTGACAATCCGCAACGTGTGGCAGGTGACCTGGCAAGTGGACAATCCGCAACTTGTGGCGTGTGACGTGGCAAGTGGATAATCCGCAACATGTGGCAAGTAACAATCTGTAACTTGTGGCAGGTGACGTGGCAAGTGACAATCCGCAACTTGTGGCAGGTGACGTGGCAAATGACAATCCACAACTTGTGGCAGGCGACGTGGCTAATGACAATCCACAACTTGTGGCAGGTGACGTGGCAAGTGGACAATTCATAACTTGTGACAGGTGACATGGCAAATGACAATCCGCAACTTTTGGCAAGTGGACAATCTGCAACGTGTGGCAGGCGGCATGGCAAGTGACACACTCGGGGCTCCCACTGATTCTGCATTATGATGAGTTGAACTATTTCATTTTCTATGACAATTAATAATAGAAATAATGTGCTTCAATCATCCTGACACCATAACAACCATGGTGCCGTGATGACTGAAGCGCCAACAACAGCCATCTCCCCAATAAATTGCCCCCCAAAAAAATCAAATTTTCTGGCAGTGCCCCTCCCGAGACTAGACTCTGGATCCGCCTCTGGCAGAAACCTGCACAGATGTCTCTGAAATCGCGGCCAAAATCGGAACTATTTCAATTGGAGCATTTTAGCATGGTAAAAAGTGAAGCATTTATTTATCATAATTTTTGCACAAACATGACACACTAAAAACAGTGGAATTTTTATTCATATTCCTTGGGGTGTTTTGTCACTTTATTGCCCTTTTTTTATTGGGTTCACCTTTTAATACTTCCCAAAATGAAAGGGCAATCTTTTGGCGATATATTTTAGTGATGAGCCAAACTGGCCTGAGTTCAGTAAAATTCAGTTCAAGAATTTTGGATGGCAAACCTGAACCCCATTAAAATGAATGGCAGCCAAACCTGTAAAATTAAAAATGCACATATTCATTTGTAACTGTATTTAGATGTAGCATCCTCCTAGGTAGGTGCTAGTAAAGTTTGTTAAGTGTTAGTGTGTGTTTTTGATATGCAGATTTATTTGCCACACTGTAGTCAGTGTGGCTGTAAATTTGGGCAAGGCAAAAGGATAGTTTGACTCACTGTACCCAAGGTAAAAGTATAGTTTGGCTTACCTGTCTGCTGGGTAGCTTCTTCTGTATCCATTTTACCTTGAGAAGATTCTAGATGATATGTGTGGATCTATGCAGATGGCAGCATGAATATTGATGCAGCCCTGGCTTATCCTAGAGAGGCAGGCTCTGATGGCATGCTGGGAGACTGCATATATTCTGGGAGCACATAAAGTACTGGGTCTTTGCCCAGAGTGAATCAGTCCAGCCTGAGAGGGGCACGGTGCCCTCTCAAGCACAAGCTGCTGGTAAAGAGGCCTCAGGTGCATAGTTGCCAACAGTCCCGATTTGCCCGGGACATTCGCAGAAATCAGACCAGCACGCCGGTCTGAGCCTGTCCCGGGCAGAATCCCGAAAACTAGGTTTTGTCATGGGCAGGGGCGGACTGGGCCGGGGGGGTCTGATCCCCCCCCTCCCCCATAAAAAGGCCACACCACTCTGCCGTCACCCAGTGCAGCGTGAGCATGGTCGGATGGTTGGCAAAGGTGTCATCCCCAGCAGACATAGTAAGCTGGGTGGGCTGGGAGTCAGGACTAGGTGGTGGAGGGAGAGGGAGGGATGTAACAGAAAACTTCAGCTACCTTCTGCCTGGGGAGGTATCAGGAGGCGGGGCTGCACAGCATCCCAGACAATGGGTGCGCTGACCATTACTTCCTGTGTTGTGGCATGGAGCTGCTGTGCAAAGAAGCTGCATTAGTGAGTGAGCTAAGAAGATCAAAGTCTGTAATGCCCGAACAGTGATAGGCTTTCTCTCGTTCTTTTTCTCTCTCCCTCTCCCTCTCCCTCTCCCCCCTCCTTCTCTATCTCCCTCCATCCCTCTTTATCTCCCTCCATCCCTCTTTATCTCCCTCCATCCCTCTTTATCTCCCTCCATCCCTCTTTATCTCCCTCCATCCCTCTTTCTCTCTCCCTCCATCCCTCTTTCCCTCTCCCTCCAGCCATCTTTCATTTTTTCTTTGGACAAATTTGAGCAAGTCATAGTTTGGTCCGCTGTACCCAGTGAGCTGTGATTGTTTAGTTAGGTCTGCTCTGTGTGCTCTGCTGCTTGTCTGCCTGTTGTATAGCTCCTTCTGTATCCACTTAACTTGAGAAGATTCTAGATGATAGGTGTGTAGCTATGCAGATGACAGCAGGAATATTGATGCCGCCCTGGTCTATCCTAGAGAGGTAGACTTTAAAGGCATGCCGGGAGACTGCAAATATTCTGGGAGCACACAGAACACTGGGTCTTTTCCCAGAGTGGATCAGTCAAGCTCTCAGGCATAAACTGCTGTATAAGAGGCCTCAGGTGGGTGGAATTCTGCGACCCAGGTGCTAAGAAGAAGCTGACTAAGGAGAACACTGTGCCAAAGATCTGTCAGGTATCACTGGAAGGTGTCACTTGAAAGATTGGAAGGAGCCTGCCATCTGTCCTTAGGCCTTGTGAGTACAGACACTGAGAGATCTTGAGGACTTTGTGACCTTGTGCTTGACTACCTCTCTGGTGCCTTATAGTCAGCTGTGGGTCTGTTAAAGGGGACACCGGCTGATGTCCTGAAGAGCTTGGTCCAGATAATCTAGTTCTGATCTTTGAAATATACCACCACTTCCCTCAACCCTATCTATGTTCTCCAAAAATAAAAACAACAAAAAAACAACATCCCCTAGACTGGTCCTTGAAGAAAGAGTAAATGAGCCTGGTGTGTGCCTGGCTGCAGGGCAGAAGTTTGGGAAGACCAGGACAATAATCCTGAAGCTCCTACAGGAGTAGCGCTACATAATTATACATTTTCATTGCCTAAAAAAATCCTATCCACTGTCAAACTTTTTCACTTGCATTACTAGTTTAGGGAATGTTGTTCTGCAAAAGTTCAAATGGTAAATACATCCCTCTCTGATGTAATATATATATATATATATATATATATATATATATATATATATATATATATATATATATATATATATATATATATATATACAGAGCTACATTACCTACTTTTGTGTGTTTAATTTTTGTTATATGGCTATGACATTGTGGTAAAAAAAAGAAAAAGAAAAAAAATTCTCTTCTTGGATCCCAGTACAATAACAATTTTATTTTCTGGGTCTTCTGATCAAAAGTTTAAAAACCCCAGTGCCATAGCATTTTTACATGTTCTGAATGAACCCTGGCCTCCACAATTGTTGGGCATGCTATTATTTTCTGGAGAACCTAACCTCCACACATCCACGGCCAGTGTCAACTCAGTGATTAATATTTTTGCTGGTGTGCCATTTTATCCTCTTACATCCCACATAAAGCATTTGTGCAGCAGCAAAGAGGGTGGACTTTAATGTCCACATGCCACACATATGGGTCATAATGATCAGGAGCTGGATACCACCAGGTGTAATAGTCCAGTTGAAGGGGCTGGGTGGGAAGGGATTAAATATGAACTCTGGGAATGAAAAACATTTACCCTTGCAGTGGATCCCCCTTTCCACTGCAAGGTTTAAAACTTGCCTAGGGGATGACGGATAAAGTGATATACTTACCTTGCTCCTTGTTCCCACAACAGTTAGTGTTCTCCTTTGCTGTCTGATATCCTGGTTTGTGGGGAGACCCTCTGCCTCCTGGTATACAGTGCAGTTTTTTATTCTACAGGATGATGTTAGAAAGCTTTGACCAGTCAGGAAGTGAATAAAAGAGGCTTCAGGAAATGCTTGCATGAAGAGAAGGAAACCTGTGCAAGGAACAAGTAGGAAGGAATAATGTACCTGTATGACCTTATTTATCATCCACTAGGCAAAATGAGTAGTTAACCTTTGGGGAGGGGGGACTAACGCAAGGCTAAATGTTTCATCCCTGGACTTCAGCTTTAAATGAAAACTGACATGAGGGACATTTGCAGGCTTCTATTGCTGACCACCCACTCATGCTGATGCCTTGGCTTCAACACTGACCCAGAACAAGTACACAAATAACAAATTATTTTCTTTATCATCTGCTGCGTTGTTGTTCTGGAACAGTGCTGAAAAGTAGGGAAGCCAGGCACAGACAGACAACTTAAGAAACAGGTCAGTATCTACGCTACTTAATAATGTTAAAAGTAATATTATGAGCAGCCAGCACAATTTGTTGATTAGCAAAAGTAAAATTATAAAAGTCCATAAGCAGCGCTACTTGAAAAGTAAATCCAAGAAGGGATAGTTGATAAACTCGTCACCAGCTTCAATGTGTATGGGAAAGCACACCACACCATGTGGAAATCCAATCTGCTTACCAGATAGCTGTAAAAAGCAGGGATGTAATAGACAGACCAAGACCACAGCTCCATTCTTCAGATTTGAGTAGTGGGTGTGTAGAATCCAAACCAGGAATACAGCTAACATCAGACATTCTCATACAGCCAAATTTTCTTGAGCTCCCATATGGGATGTAGAAAAATCCACTCAAACGGCCAGTGGTACCCAGTGAAAAGATAATGCAGCCAATAGTGAAGCCCGTATGATAATAAAAAGATTTTATTTGTAGTAACTTACAATTTAGTACAGGAAAATGCACATCATGATGTTCAAATGGCCGCGGCTCTCAGAGTGCTAGTGTCAGCCCGCCTGACATGTTTCATCCAGCAGGATTTCATCAGAGGTGTGACACTAGCACGCCCTTTTAACTAGATTACAGATGATGCTCATCCTGGAAAAACGAACCCTCGGGATGACGCGTCAGCTGGAAGTGAGGTCAGTGGAGCACAACACGTGCTGCACTTGTGCTCCACCGCCACGCAGTCTCACATGGATGACATCAAAGATGACGCTCATCCTGGAAGAACGAGCCCTCGGGATAACGTGTCAGGCAGAAGTGAGGTCAGTGGGGCTGCCGCGCTTGCGCTCAATAGCCAAGCAGTTACATAGTTACATAGTAGGTGAGGTTGAAAAAAGACACACGTCCATCAAGTCCAACCTATGTGTGTGATTATGTGTCAGTATTACATTACATATCCCTGTATGTTGCGGTCATTCAGGTGATTATCTAATAGTTTCTTGAAGCTATCAATGCTCCGCGCTGAGACCACCACCTGTGGAAGGGAATTCCACATCCTTGCCGCTCTTAGTAGTTTAAGGTTAAACCTCTTTTCTTCTAATTGTGATGAGTGGCCACGAGTCTTATTAAACTCTCTTCTGCGAAAAAGTTTTATCCCTATTGTGGGGTCACCAGTACAGTATTTGTAAATTGAAATCATATCCCCTCTCAAGCGTCTCTTCTCCAGAGAGAATAAGTTCAGCGCTCGCAACCTTTCCTCATAACTAAGATCCTCCAGACCCTTTATTAGCTTTGTTGCCCTTCTTTGTACTCGCTCCATTTCCAGTACATCCTTCCTGAGGACTGGTGCCCAGAACTGGACAGCATACTCCGGGTGCAGCCGGACCAGAGCCTTGTAGAGTGGGAGAATTATCGTTTTATCTCTTGCGTTGATCCCCTTTTAATGCATGCCAATATTCTGTTTGCTTTATTAGCAGCAGCTTGGCATTGCATGCCATTGCTGAGCCGATCATCTACTAGGACCCCCAGGTCCTTTTCCATCCTAGATTCCCCCAGAGGTTCTCCCCCCAGTGTATAGATTGCATTCATATTTTTGCCACCCAAATGCATTATTTTACATTATTCTACATTGAACCTCATTTGCCATGTAGTCGCCCACCCCATTAATTTGTTCAGGTCTTTTTGCAAGGTTTCCACATCCTGCTGAGAAGTTATTGCCCTGCTTAGCTTAGTATCGTCTGCAAATACAGAGATTGAACTGTTTATCCCATCTTTAATTTGCCTTTTGCTGTCACTTTTTAAATAGCTTTTTTTTTTTTTTTTTTTTCTTGTTTCATCAGTCTATCAATTAAGGGGTGTGGTTAATTGCTCACAGGTGCCTATATAACTTGTTGTAGGACTCAGTCTGAGCGTGCTCAGTTTGAAGCGGTGGAGCTTGGTGTAAGTGGAGCTGGATTAAGTGGGAGTTAAAAACAAGAGTTTAAAACAGGAGGTTATAACAGGGGTCATAGTACCTGTGTAGTGTGAGTATTTGAGTGTTGTCTGAGTAGTGTGTGTGGATCGTTAGTACTTGTGTATTGTGTACCTGTGTATTGTCTTGAGTATTAGTGCCAGGAAGCTAGTTGTTAGGTAATTTGGACAGGGTAAAATCCCCAAATCCTCCCTAAATTTAATAGGTACGATGCCCGGCGGGTGTGGAGAGGCGACTCTTTGTACATCTTGCCGCATGTATGCGTTCCTTGATCAGCCGATCGAGGGCGAATACTGCTGTGCAAAATGTAAGCACATTGTTTCCCTGGAAGCCCAGGTTCTGAATCTGGGGAAGCAACTGTCAGCACTGAGAAGTCCCTCCATACTAAAGGTGAGCCAGGAACGTACACGGCAGGTGCCGGCAGGGGCCAGCACAGAGGCGGGTGGAGACAAAGAGGTGCAGGCACTAGCAAAGAGTAGATGGGTGACAGTCAGGAGGGGTAGAGGGGGAAGTGCCAGGGAGGCCGATCCAGGACTGGAGCATCC
This sequence comes from Aquarana catesbeiana, assembly GCF_042186555.1. Lineage (NCBI taxonomy): Eukaryota > Metazoa > Chordata > Amphibia > Anura > Ranidae > Aquarana > Aquarana catesbeiana. The sequence goes on from NC_133332.1 coordinate 43,336,652, forward strand.
CAATAAGTACGCTCCATTGAGTGACATTGGTGTAACCAGTCAGGGACCAGCACTGCTGGAGATGAGGGACTCTCCTAGCTGCCAGGGGAAGAACTCCTCCAGTGAGAGTGGGGGGGCAGCAAAGGGAAAGGAAAGACAGATTCTGGTGGTAGGGGACTCAATTCTTAGAAGGACAGAGAGGGCAATCTGTAACCAAGACCTGAAGCGCCGAACAGTATGTTGTCTACCGGGCGCTCGGGTTCGGCACATCACGGATCTTGTGGACAGATTACTGGGAGGGGCTGGGGAAGACCCGGCTGTCATGGTGCACGTTGGCACCAATGACAAAGTCAGAGGCAGATGGAGTGTCCTAAAGAACGATTTTAGGGACTTAGGAGCTAAATTGAGGAAAAGGACCTCCAAGGTAGTGTTCTCAGGAATACTACCGGTACATCGAGCCACACCAGAGAGGCAGAAGGAGATTAGGGAAGTAAACAAGTGGCTGAAGAGCTGGTGTAGTAAGGAGGGGTTTGGGTTCCTGGAGGACTGGGCCGACTTCTCAGTCGGTAACCGGTACTATAGAAGGGACGGACTGCACCTAAATGAGGAGGGTGCAGATCTGCTGGGAATGAAGATGGCCAAAAAGTTAGAGGGGTTTTTAAACTAGGCGATGGGGGGGAGGGTCCAGAGACAGTGATAGCCAGCGCAGAAGATATTCCAGAGGGTAGTATTGGGGGCATTAGTGGTAGGTTAACCAAAGCACAAAAACACAAGGTGAGTATAGTAGCAAGTCCAAGTTGCAATCTTGAAACACCCAATACGAGGACAATATGCGACCGGTCTAAACTATGTGGCATGTTCACCAATGCCAGGAGCCTGGCGGACAAGATGGGTGAACTAGAGATACTGTTGTACGAGAAGGATTTGGATTTTGTGGGAATTTCAGAGACCTGGTTCAACAGCTCTCATGATTGGCTGGCAAACATTCAAGGGTATACCCTATACCGCAAGGATAGAGAGGGTAAAAAAGGGGGAGGGGTATGCCTATATATCAAGAATAATGTACAAGTGAATGTGAGAGATGACATCACTGAGGGGGCTAGGGAGGAGGTGGAATCTTTATGGGTAGAGCTCCAAAGGGATGAAGCTAAGGGGAAAATAATACTGGGAGTATGCTATAGGCCCCCTAACCTGAGGGAGGAAGTGGAGACGGATCTCCTATCACAAATTGGATTAGCAGCAAGGATGGGAAGTGTTATCATAATGGGGGATTTTAATTATCCAGACATAGACTGGGCGGAGGGAACCGCGCATTCATTTAAGGCTCGCCAGTTCCTTAGTGTCTTGCAGGACAATTTTATGGGTCAGATGGTAGACGCACCAACTAGAAAAAAAGCATTACTAGATCTACTGATTACCAACAATACAGACCTGATAACAGATGTGGAAATACGGGGCAATTTAGGTAACAGCGATCACAGGTCAATTAGTTTCAGTATAAATCACACAAATAGGAGACATGAAGGGAACACAAAGACACTGAATTTCAAAAGCGCCAACTTCCCTAAACTACAAACCTTGCTAAAAGGCATAAATTGGGATAAAATATTAGGAACAAAGAATACGGAGGAGAGATGGGTTTGCTTTAAGAGCATATTAAATAAGGGCATTAGCCAATGTATCCCATTGGGTTATAAAGTTAAAAGAGCGAACAAACATCCTGGATGGCTTAACTCCAATGTAAAAATGCATATAAAAGCAAAGGAGAAGGCCTTCAAAAAATACAAGGTTGAGGGATCATCCACAGCATTCAGAATTTATAAAGAATGCAATAAGAAATGTAAGGGTGCAATTAGGATGGCTAAGATAGAACATGAAAGACACATAGCGGAGGAGAGCAAAAAAAATCCCAAGAAATTCTTTAAGTATGTAAATAGTAAAAAAGGGAGGACAGACCATATTGGCCCCATAAAGAATGAGGAAGGACATCTGGTTACAAAGGATGGGGAGATGGCAGAGGTATTGAATTTATTCTTCTCCTCAGTCTTCACGAGTGAATCGGGGGGCTTCAGTAACCAAAACTGCAGTGTTTATCCTCATGACACAACACAGGAAGCACCTACATGGTTAACAGAGGACGGAATTAAAATTAGACTTGAGAAACTTAACATTAATAAATCACCGGGACCAGATGGCTTGCATCCGAGGGTACTTAGGGAACTCAGTCAGGTAATTGCCAGACCGTTGTTCCTAATTTTTACAGACAGTCTATTGACTGGAATGGTACCAGCTGATTGGAGAAAAGCCAATGTAGCACCAATATTTAAAAAGGGCCCAAAAAACATCCCTGGGAATTACAGACCAGTTAGCCTAACATCAATAGTATGTAAACTCTTGGAGGGGATGATAAGGGACTATATACAAGATTTTAGTAATAAGAATGATATCATTAGCACTAATCAGCATGGATTCATGAAGAATCGTTCTTGCCAAACCAATCTATTAACCTTCTATGAGGAGGTGAGTTGCCATCTAGATAAAGGAAGGCCCGTAGACGTGGTGTATCTGGATTTTGCAAAAGCATTTGACACAGTTCCCCATAAACGTTTACTGTACAAAATAAGGTGCGTTGGCATGGACCATAGGGTGAGTACATGGATTGAAAACTGGCTACAAGGGCGTGTTCAGAGGGTGGTGATAAATGGGGAGTACTCAGAATGGTCAGGGGTGGGTAGTGGGGTTCCCCAGGGTTCTGTGCTGGGACCAATCCTATTTAATTTGTTCATAAACGACCTGGAGGATGGGATAAACAGTTCAATCTCTGTATTTGCAGACGATACTAAGCTAAGCAGGGCAATAACTCCTCCGCAGGATGTGGAAATCTTGCAAAAAGACCTGAACAAATTAATGGGGTGGGCGACTACATGGCAAATGAGGTTCAATGTAGAAAAATGTAAAATAATGCATTTGGGTGGCAAAAATATGAATGCAATCTATACACTGGGGGGAGAACCTCTGGGGGAATCTAGGATGGAAAAGGACTTGGGGGTCCTAGTGGATGATAGGCTCAGCAATGGCATGCAATGCCAAGCTGCTGCTAATAAAGCAAACAGAATATTGGCATGCATTAAAAGGGGGATCAACTGCAGAGATAAAACGATAATTCTCCCGCTCTACAAGACTCTGGTCCGCCCGCACCTGGAGTATGCTGTCCAGTTCTGGGCACCAGTCCTCAGGAGGGACGTACTGGAAATGGAGCGAGTACAAAGAAGGGCAACAAAGCTAATAAAGGGTCTGGAGGATCTTAGTTATGAGGAAAGGTTGCGAGCACTGAACTTATTCTCTCTGGAGAAGAGACGCTTGAGAGGGGATATGATTTCAATTTACAAATACTGTACAGGTGACCCCACAATAGGGATAAAACTGTTTCGCAGAAGAGAGTTTACTAAGACTCGTGGCCACTCATTACAATTAGAAGAAAAGAGGTTTAACCTTAAACTACGTAGAGGGTTCTTTACTGTAAGAGCGGCAAGGATGTGGAATTCCCTTCCACAGGCGGTGGTCTCAGCGGGGAGCATTGATAGCTTCAAGAAACTATTAGATAATCACCTGAATGACCGCAATATACAGGGATATGTAATGTAATACTGACACATAATCACACACATAGGTTGGACTTGATGGACTTGTGTCTTTTTTCAACCTCACCTACTATGTAACTATGTAACTATGTAACTATCCTCCAGGTCGTTTATAAACAAATTAAATAGGATTGGTCCCAGCACAGAACCTTGGGGAACCCCACTACCCACCCCTGACCATTCTGAGTACTCCCCATAGTTTCACATGGATGACACCACACCCGGAATACACTGACCGGACAGTATTGAGTGGGCGACACACATATAGACACACACTCTAAAAACTCTGGGCACAATAAAAACATTAACTATACATTAAACTAGCAGCATAATTGTATCTTTAAAGGTAGATAATATAACATTATAGGAGGCTACCTAAGTAACAAACCTTTACATAAAAGATCAATATTTCAAATACCGTTTAAACAAATGTTTGTTGCAAAAAAAATGGTGACTATTCACGTCCCAGTCAACGTTTAACCCAAAGGGAGTATAACATTTGAGGTCATAGATCCAGACAGTTTCTATCCGCGAGATCTCTCTTTTGGTCATACTCCCTCGCCAGCGAGGTGTAAATCGATCTATGGCTATGAAAGTTGTTCCCGCTGGATTTTTGTTATGACAGTCCAAATAATGGTGGGAAACAGTATGTTTGGGAAACCCTTTCTTGATGTTTGCCAGATGTTCCTTAATCCTAATGTTCTTAGCTCTCATAGTGCGGCCTACATATTGTAGACTGCATGGACAAATCAATAAGTAAACCACGTCCTTAGACGTGCAAGTGATAAAAGTATTACTGTCATACACCTTGGCAGTGGAGTGGGTCTTAAATTAACAGACTTTTCTATCTTCCTTTTTATTAACATAACGGCACATTTTCATCAAGGAAAAAAGCCTTTAGAGTTATGAAAAAAAGAGACTCTATAGGGAGCGTCCAAAACGTTTGGAGCAACCTGGAGCTTAGTAGATGGTACTCCCCTAAAAATAACTTGTGGACGTTCTGGTAAAACAGGGCCTAAAATTTTATCATTTTTAAGCACTGCCCAGTGTTTAGTCATAATTTTCCTAATGTCATAATGTTGATGCGAATACGTGGTAACCATAGAGAAATTATGAACATTCTCAACAGCTCTTGATTTGTCTTTGTCTTTGTCTTGTCTTGATTTGTCTTTACCCTTTAGCATAGTGGCCCTATCCATAGTAGTCGATAAATTTGTTCTTAAGAATTGAGGCCGGCTCCAAATAATCATTCTTCATGGTACAGTTCTGCCCTAAACAAACAAACTGGCTCTTGGGCACTGATTTCAGCCTTGTGGGGTGATGGCAACTTCCCTGCCCAATATAGCCGTTCCTATCTGAAGAAAGTGGAAATGTTGAAACTACCATCCTTGATTTCTATATTAAAGGTCAATTCTCAAGAACAAATTTATCGAGAATGGGTATATTACTGCTGATCTTGATAAAGTAATAGATGAAGTGGCTACTATGGATAGGGCCGCTATGCTAAAGGGTAAAGACAAATCAATAGCTGTTGAGAATGTGCATAATTTCTCTATGGTTACTACGTATTCGCATCAACATTATGACATTAGAAAAATTTTGACTAAACAAATGAATGATAACATTTTGGGCCCTGTTTTACCAGAACGTCCACAAGTTATTTTTAGGCGAGTACCACCTCATAAGCTCCAGGTTGCTCCAAACGTTTTAGACGCTCCCAATAGAGTCTCCTTTTTTCATAACTCTAAAGGCTTTTTTCCTTGCAGAAAATGTGCCGTTTGTTATGTTAATAAATACGAAGATAGAAAAGTCTGTGAATTTAAGTCCCACTCCACTGCCAAGGTGTATGACATTAATACTTTTATTACTTGCACGTCTAAAAACCTGGTTTACTTATTAATTTGTCCATGTGGTCTACAATATGTAGGCTGCACTATGAGAGCTATGAACGTTAGGATTAAGGAACATCTGGCAAACATCAAGAAAGGGTTTCCCAAACATACTGTTTCCCACCATTATCTAGAATATCATAACAAAAATCCAGCGGGAACAACTTTCATGGCCATAGATCGATTTACACCTCACTGGCAAGGGAGTATGACCAAGAGAGAGGTCTCGCAGATAGAAACTCGCTGGATCTATGACCTCAAATGTTATACTCCCTTTGGGTTAAACATTGACTGGGACGTGAATAGTTTCATTAATAATTGTTGATCCAGTCAATGTTAATATTTCGTTTTTTTTATCATATTTGCTTGGATTTATATGCATATGCAGTTTCTCTGGTCTACCACCAGATGGCTCTTTCACCATTTTTTTGCAACAAATATTTGTTTGAATGGTATTTTAAATATTGATCTTTTATGTAAGGTTTGTTCCTTAGGTAGCCTCCTATAATGTTATATTATCTACCTTTAAGGATACAACTATGCTGCTAGTTTAATGTATAGTTAATGTTTTTATTGTGCCCTGAGTTTTTAGAGTGTGTGTCTATATGTGTTTCGCCCACTCAATACTGTCCGGTCATTTGAAATGTCTGGTCTGTGTATTCCTGGTGTGGAGTCATCCATGTGAGACTGCATGGCGGTGGAGCGCAAGCGCGGCAGCGTGTTGCGCCCACTGACCTCACTTCCGGATGACGCGTCATCCCGAGGGTTCGTTCTTCCAGGATGAGCATCATCTGTGATCTAGTTAAAAGGGCTTGCTAGTGTCACATAGCCACACCTTTGACGAATCCTGTTGGATGAAACATGTCAGGCGGGCTGACACTAGCACGCTGAGAGCCGCAGCCATTTGGACATCATAATGTGCGTTTTCCTGTATTAAATTGTAAGTTAATAAAAATAAAATCTTTATTATCATACGGGCTTCACTATTGGCTACATTAACTTTTCACTGGGTACCGCTGACCGTTTGGGTGGATGTTTCTACATCCCATATGGGAGCGTAAGAAAATTTGGCTGTATGAGAATGTCTGATGTTAGTCGTATTCCTGGCTTGGATTCTACACGCCCACTACTCAAAGCTGGAGAACGGAGCTGTGGTCTTGGTCTGTCTATTACATGCAGACAGCTGTCTGTTAAGCAGATTGGATTTCCACAGACAGACAACTAGCGTATTCAGAACAAGGCCACCAGTGGATGTTTCTGAATTACTTTCATGGTGTACTTTTAAGTGAACAGGATGACAAACCTTTTTGAATTTAGAGACTTTTTTTCTTTGATCTCTGTAAACCCCAGATTTCCCTTCAATTCCTGTCTTGGAGACACAATAGGAAGTTTCAACAAAGAAAATGGAAATTCCCTCTTAAGCCTCATACACGTCGGATTTTCCAACGGGAATTGTATGATGACAGGCTGTTGGTGGAAAATCCGACCGTTTGTACACTCCATCAGACAATTGTTGGCCACTTTTCCGTGGACAAATGTTGGATTGCAGGTTTATAAATTATCCGCGGACAACGGTCTGTTGTCGGATTTTCTGAGCGTGTGTACACAAGTCCGTCGGACAAAAGTCCAAAGTACAAACACGCATGCCGGGAAGCGTTCGTTCTGGTAAAACTAGCGTTCACAATGGAGAATTAACATTCGTGACGCGGCAAATTATGAAATGTCGAAATGCAGCGCACATTCTCTTCTTCTTTAACCACTTGACCACTGGGCACTTAAACCCCCTTCCTAACCAGACCAATTTTTAGCTTTCGGTGCTCTCACATTTTGAATGACAATTACTCAGTCATGCAACACTGTACCTATATGAATGTTGTATCCTTTTTTTCACACAAATAGAGATTTCTTTTGGTGGTATTTAATCACCGCTGGGTTTTCTATTTTTTGCGCTATAAAAGAAAAAAGACCGAAAATTCTGTAAAAAATGCATTTTCTTCGTTTCTGTTATAAAATTTTGCAAATTAGTCATTTTTCTTCATAAATTTTGGCCAAAATTTATACTGCTACATATCTTTGGTAAAAATAACCCAAATCGGTGGATATTATTTGGTCTTGTGAAAGTTATAGAGTCCACAAGCTATGGTGCCAATCTCTGAAAATTGATCACACCTGATGCACTGACGGCCTATCTCATTTCTTGAGACCTTAACAAGCCAGGAAAGTATAAATACCCCCCAAATTACCCCTTTTTGGAAAGTAGACATTCCAAGATATTTAGTAAGAGGCATGGTGAGTTTTTTGAAGTTGTAATTTTTTCCCACAATTCTTTGCAAAATCAAGATTTCTTTTTCTTTTTTCATAAAATTGTTATTTTAGCAGGTTATTTCTCACACACAGCATATGCACAGCACACATTACAATATTAATTAATAGCACAATTACACATATCATTTCTTGACTACCTCTTACACTTTTCAAGGCCCTGGAACACCAGGACAATGGAAATGCCCCAAAAATGACCCCATTTTGGAAAGAAACAACCCAACGTACAATCTATGAGGCATAATGGGTCTTTTGAACATGACATTTTTTTCTACAAGTTTTTGGAAAATGTGTAAAGAAAATTAAAATGCATTTTTGTTTTTACACAAATTTGTCCATTTATACAATATTTCTAACACATAGCATGTACATACCAAAAATTACACCCCAAAATAGATTCTCCTACTCCTGCTGAGTACGAAGATACCACATGTGAGAGACTTTTACGCAGCCTGGCCACATAGAGAGGCCCAACATGCAGGGAGCACCATCAGGTGTTCTAGGGGCATAGATGTCAAATCTAATTTGATTACCTATTACATGGATGGCATGGATGAGCATGAATGGGGATGGATGAGCCGTGGATGGGGATGGCTGAGTATGGGTGGGATGACTAAGCATGAATGAGTATGGCTGAGTACGGCTGGGTACGGCTGAGTACGGCTGGGTACAGTTGAGTATGGCTGGGTATGGATGGGATGGCTGAGTACGGCTGGATACGGCTGAGTACGGCTGGGTACAGCTGGGTATGACTGAGCATGACTGGGTATGGCTGAGTACGGCTGAGTATTGCTGAGTACGGGTGAGTACGGCTGAGTATGGCTGAGTATTGCTTGGTATGGCTGAGTATGGATGGGATGGCTGAGCATGGATGGATGGATGGATGAGTATTGCTGATTAGGGATGGATGGATGAGCATGGATTGATGAGTATTGCTGAGTATGGATGGATGGCTGAGCATGAATGAGTATTGCTGATTAGGGATGGATGGCTGAGTATTGCTGAGTATGGATGGATGGATGAGTATTGCTGAGTATGTATAGATGGCTGAGCATGGATGGATGAGTATTGCTGAGTATGGATGGATGGATGAGCATGGATGGATTGCTGGATGAGTATGATATCATGGATGGCTGAGCATGGATGGATGGCTGGATGAGGCTGCAATGGGCACAGATTAGCCCTGTGGGCACTACAGATCCAGCCCACAGCGCTGCTGCACGCGACCTCTCCCCTCTCTGCTCACACTGTACCGATCGGTACAGAGAGGGGAGAGAGGAAACGGACATGGCGCCGGTTTGTTTACAAGTGATCGCTCCGTCATTTGACGGAGCGATCACATGGTAAACGGCCGCTGTCAGCGGCCATTTACTGTGATGCCGACCCGGCGGTCACGGATATTCACGGGTGCGCACCCCAGGGGGCATGCGGGAGCGGGATTCTAGAAGTACGTCAATGTACGCCCTCCCAGAGTTATCGAGCCGCGCTATAGCCGTCATTCGGTCAATACAGTCAATGCAGTCGTTAACTGATTAATGGGATAATAATGAAGCTGCTTTGCTGGTGATACTGACAGAGTTCTGCCAAATGCGTTTAAAAAGGCTTTTTTTTCTAGTGATATCAAGAATAATATTATTATGTTTTTTTTATTTTTTTGGTCAAGTTACCACAACACCATTATCCTGTATTTTTTTTATAACCATACAACTATGTTAGTGTCCCTTGTTAAATTTTACATTGTATTTTTTTTAAATGTAACTGCCTACTTTCAAACTGTCATTTGAAGTGAAACACATAGACAAGTATTATTCTACACAATTTTTTTATTGTGCATTAAAAAAAGAAAACAAATAACATTAGACATGCTATCTGCCAATAGAACTTAACCAAAAAGTGCATTCTATGCATCCAAAAATATATAGAAAATATACCAAATCAAATCATTATTCAACCAAAAAATAAAATAAAAGCCTCATGCATGTGTCCTGCTTCTTAATATAGGGGGTCAACAATACCAAGAGTTGGTAAAAGCAGGGCTCCGTCATCCGGAGATAATTCCAAAAATCATCTGGATTATTCTCCTGGAGCTCCCGCAGCAAAGGCACATGACATAATTAGTCACGATTAATAAAGCAACCAATTTTTTGACCAAGAAATCCTCTTCCTCCTGTTCCTGGACTGGACTTGAGTCAAATCAATAACTCCAAGGCCAATAATAACATGTTATCTCCTCCGATTCTGCAACATGGCTGATTGAGGAACGGCCGTTCAGAAACGAACTGTAAAGCACAAAATGAAAAGCGCGAATCAACACTCACCAAACTTCTACTAACACGAAATTAGCAGAAGGAGCCCAAAGGGTGGCGCATGCCAATTGAACTTCCTCTTTGTAGTCTCGTAGTACGTCTAATATGTCACTACGTTCGTGTTTTTTGGCTGACAATTCCTTGCCGTTTGTATGCAAGACAAGTTCCTGGCCAACGCCCTTCAGACAAAAGTCTGACGTTTTGTCTGTGGAAAATCTGATCGTGTAAACAAGGTTTCAGACAGTTGGCTTGGAAACAGACATCCACCTCCTCTCACTACCTGTTAAGATGACTGTAAAATTTTGGATGTCACTATCTGTCTTATTGACAATGGTCCCCGAAATAAATAGAGATGGTGAATCACAGACGGCAATTAAAAATAGGTTCTAAACCTGCCACATTCTGTCTGAAGGTAAAAAAAAAAAAAAAATCTAGGCTGGAGATTAATTTGGGGTATTTGAAGGGGAATAGGGTTATGTAAAAGATTTAATGATCTCTCGGAAACAAAATTAGTCAAATATACACACATGCCATAAACAAATAGATAAAAAATATGTGTTCCTATTTCTTGGCTCTACATGTCCTTACTACTTTAGGTAACATGGAAACAGCTATTCTTGAAACAGATCACATACTGTATAAGCCTTTACTAGTGTTGTTATTTTATTAACTTTCTACCATATTTCTCAGTCCAGCCACAGGTCTACATCACCAAAAAACCTTATGAATCTGAAACAGATGTTATCTGTATGGTGACTGGATTCTATCCAAAGCCAATCAATGTAAGTTTGTGGAAGGAGAACAAAGAGGAGGATGTGATGTCAACTGTGACTCTACCTAATGGAGACGGGACTTACCAGATAACAATAGTGACAACTGTAAATGACATAAAAAATGTCTACTGCCGAGTGGAGCACAGCAGCTTGAAAGAACCACTAATAGTACATCTGGGTGAGTAATTTGTAAAGTACTGGAAAGTAAAAATTTGCTAGAAAAAATATAGAAAATCAGAGGTTATTAAATTGTCATGAAAAACATAGTTACATAGTTGATCAGGTTGAATAAAGACACTAGTTTATCCAGTTTAGACATGTGCGTTTTGTTTCATTCTGAATCGAAATTCGGACAAATTTTTCATTGTTCCAAAATTTGGATGTATACAAATATCTGAATTAAAATAGTAATGAATTTAAACGAATCCAAATAAACAAAACGAAATTTCGGACGAAATCAAATTCAAATCAAATTCAAAACATTTTAGAATCATTTTCGATTTAAATTTGAATTTCCACATAGAATACAATAAGATAAAATAGAAAATAAAAAGGATAGAAACAAAATAGAATAAAAAATAAAGGAATAGAGTAAAAAATAAAGAAATAAAAGAAAAAATAAAATAATAGAATAGAGTGCTTATGTTTAATCTCTTTTATTAGGTATTTGCAAAAAAGACTTTTTATTACACGGTTTTTACAAGGTTTTTATTACACATACAGGTTGTAACTATACAATTATGTCAGGATTTGGACATCCATATTACGGTAAGTTACAAGCAAAGTAGAACAGAGTAATAAAGAAAAAAAAAAAAATATATATATAGATATATATACAGTCAGGTCCATAAATATTGGGACATTGACACAATTATACTCTTTTTGGCTCTATACATGTATTCCTGGCTTGGATTCTACACGCCCACTACTCAAAGCTGGAGAACGGAGCTGTGGTCTTGGTCTGTCTATTACATGCAGACAGCTGTCTGTTAAGCAGATTGGATTTCCACAGACAGACAACTAGCGTATTCAGAACAAGGCCACCAGTGGATGTTTCTGAATTACTTTCATGGTGTACTTTTAAGTGAACAGGATGACAAACCTTTTTGAATTTAGAGACTTTTTTTCTTTGATCTCTGTAAACCCCAGATTTCCCTTCAATTCCTGTCTTGGAGACACAATAGGAAGTTTCAACAAAGAAAATGGAAATTCCCTCTTAAGCCTCATACACGTCGGATTTTCCAACGGGAATTGTAGCCATCACCAGACGCAGGGTTTCATCCCTGGTAATGCTCTGCCAGGCCTCTACTGCAACTGTCTTCAGTTCCTGCTTGTTCTTGGGGCATTTTCCCTTCAGTTTCGTCTTCAGCAAGTGAAATGCATGCTCAATCGGATTCAGGTCAAGTGATTGACTTGGCCATTGTATAACATTCCACTTCTTTCCCTTAAAAAGCTCTTTGGTTGCTTTCGCAGTATGCTTCGGGTCATTGTCCATCTGCACTGTGAAGCGTGGTCCAATGAGTTCTGAAGCATTTTGCTGAATATGAGCAGATAATATTGCCTGAAAGACTTCAGAATTCATCCTGCTGCTTTTGTCAGCAGTCAAATCATCAATAAATACAAGAGAACCAGTTCCATTGGCAGCCATACATGCCCATGCAATGACACTACCACCACCATGCTTCACTGATGAGGTGGTATGCTTTGGATCATGAGCAGTTCCTTTCCTTCTCCATACTCTTCTCTTCCCATCGCTCTGGTACAAGTTGATCTTGGTCTCATCTGTCCATAGGATGTTGTTCCAGAACTGTGAAGGCTTTTTTAGTTGTTGTTTGGCAAACTCTAATCTGACCTTCCTGTTTTTGAGACTCACCAATGGTTTACATCTTGTGGGGAACCCTCTGTATTCATTCTAGTGAAGTCTTCTCTTGATTTTTGACTTTGACACATATACACCTACCTCCTGGAGAGTGTTCCTGATCTGGCCAACTGTTGTAAGGGTGTTTTCTTCACCAGGAAAAGAATTCTTCGGTCACCCACCACAGTTGTTTTCCGTGGTCTTCCGGGTCTTTTGGTGTTGCTGAGCTCACCAGTGCATTCTTTCTTTTTAAGGATGTGCCAAACAGTTGATTTGGCCACACCAAATGTTTTTGCTATCTCTCTGATGGGTTTGTTTTGTTTTTTCAGCCTAATGATGGCTTGCTTCACTGATAGTGACAGCTCTTTGGATCTCATATTGAGAGCTGACAGAAACAGATTCCAAATGCAAATAGCACACTTGAAATTAACTCTGGACCTTTTATCTGCTCCTTGTAAATGGGATAATGAGGGAATAACACACACCTTACCATGGAACAGCTGAGCAGCCAATTGTCCCATTACTTTTGGTCCCTTAAAAAGTGGGAGGCACATATACAAACTGTTGTAATTCCTACACCGTTCACCTGATTTTGATGTAAATACCCTCAAATTAAGGCTGAAAGTCTGCAGTTAAAGTACATCTTGTTCGTTTCATTTCAAATCCATTGTGGTGGTGTATAGAGCCAAAAAGATTATAATTGTGTTGATGTCCCAATATTTATGGACCTGACTGTGTGTGTGTATATATATATATATATATATATATATTTATATATTTTTTTTTTTTCTTTATTACTCTGTTCTACTTTGCTTGTAACTTACTGTAATATGGATGTCCAAATCCTGACATAATTGTATAGTTACAACCTGTATGTGTAATAAAAACCTTGTAAAAACCGTGTAATAAAAAGTCTTTTTTGCAAATACCTAATAAAAGAGATTAAACATAAGCACTCTATTCTATTATTATATATATATATATATATATATATATACACACATACACACACACACACACACTTTTTATTTTTATTTTCAATTTTGAAAAGTGGTTACAAGAAACAGATGCACATAGTAGGGTTCAGGCCTATAGGTTAATATAAGCATTTGCACTGCAGTGAAAAAACAGCATTTATAAGGGAACCCCAGTAGTAATAGAGTGCTAGAGTGCTAATGCCAGGGCTCTGGCGGTTGTAGAATAATAGAATAAAATAGACTATAACCATCTATCAATTATATCAAATTGAATAGAAAAGAATGGAATAGAAAATAAAAGAATAGAATATTATAGAAAGAATATAACCATTTTCCAAAATGTAAATAGAATAAATTCAAATTTGAATAGAATAGAAAAGAATGGAAAATAAAATAATAGAATAAAAAAAGATTACAATAGAAAAAACAATGAAATAGAAAAAAAAGAATATAACTGTCTTCTGAAGTTCAAATGTTGAACAGAATAAATTGGAATTCAAATATAATATATTTGAATTCCAATAGAATAAAATGTAATTGAATGGAAAATAGAATAAAATACAATAATAGATCAGAATAGAAAAGAATAGAATAGAAAAAAATAATAGAATAGAATAAAATAGAATATAACCATCTACTGAAATTCTAATTTTTAATAGAATAAATTCAAATTTGAATAGAATAGAAAAGAATAGAATAGAAAGAAAATACCCATTTTCGAAATTTGAATTTCAAATAGAATAAAAAAGAATAGAACAGAAAAAAATAGAATAGAAAATAAAAGAATAGAAAAGAATAGAATAGAAAAAAACAGTAGAATAGAATGGAATAGAAAAAATTTAACCATCTTCCACAAATCAAATTTCAAATAGAATAAATTCAAATTCGAATGGAATTCAATTCAAATTTGAATTCCATTCGAATTTTACAATTTTCGAAAACAAATTAAATTAATTTAAGGAATTTAACTAAACTAATTTATGTAAATAATGAATCCAAAGCAAACTACAGTGGGGACGGAAAGTATTCAGGCCCCCTTAAATTTTTCACTCTTTGTTATATTGCAGCCATTTGCTAAAATCATTTAAGTTTATTTTTTTTCCTCATGAATGTACACACAGCACCCCATATTGACAGAAAAACATGGAATTCTTGACATTTTTGCTGATTTATTTAAAAAGAAAAACTGAAATATCACATGGTCCTAAGTATTCAGACCCTTTGCTGTGACACTCATATATTTAACTCAGGTGCTGTCCATTTCTTCTGATCAAATTTGAGATGGTTCTACACCTTCATTTGAGTCCAGCTGTGTTTGATTATACTGATTGGACTTGATTAGGAAAGCCCCACACCTGTCTATATAAGACCTTACAGCTCACAGTGCATGTCAGAGCAAATGAGAATCATGAGGTCAAAGGCACTGCCTAAAGAGCTCAGAGACAGAATTGTGGCAAGGCACAGATCTGGCCAAGGTTACCAAAAAAATTCTGCTGCACTTAAGGTCCCTAAGAGCACAGTGGCCTCCATAATCCTTAAATGGAAGACGTTTGGGATGACCAGAACCCTTCTTGGAGCTGGCCGTCTGGTCAAACTGAGCTGTTGGGGGAGAAGAGCCTTGGTGAGAGAGGTAAAGCAGAACCCAAAGATCACTTTGGCTGAGCTCCGGAGATGTAGTCGGGAGATGGGAGAAAGTTGTATGAAGTCAACTATCACTGCAGCCCTCCACTAGTCGGGGCTTTATGGCAGAGTGGCCCGACGGAAGCCTCTCCTCAGTGCAAAGACAAATGAAAGCCCGCATGGGGTTTGCTAAAAAACACTTGAAGGACTCCAAGATGGTAAGAAATAAGATTCTTTGGTCTGATGAGACCAAGATAGAACTTTTTGGCCTTAATTCTAAGCGGTATATGTGGAGAAAACCAGGCACTGCTCATCACCTGTCCAATACAGTCCCAACAGTGAAGCATGGTGGGACAGGACGACTGGTTGCAATCGAGGGAAAGATGAATGCGGCCAAGTACAGGGATATCCTGGATGAAAACCTTCTCCAGAGTGCTCAGGACCTCAGACTGGGCCGAAGGTTTACCTTCCAACAAGACAGTGACCCTAAGCACACAGCTAAAATAACGAAGGAGTGGCTTCACAACAACTCCGTGACTGTTCTTGAATGGCCCAGCCAGAGCCCTGACTTAAACCCAATTGAGCATCTCTGGAGAGACCTAAAAATGGCTGTCCACTAACGTTTACCATCCAACCTGACAGAACTGGAGAGGATCTGCAAGGAGGGATGGCAGAGGATCCCCAAATCCAGGTGTGAAAAACTTGTTGCATCTTTCCCAAAAAGACTAATGTCTGTATTAGATCAAAAGGGTGCTTCTACTAAATACTGAGCAAAGGGTCTGAATACTTAGGACCAAGTGATATTTCAGTTTTTCTTTTTTAATAAATCTGCAAAAATGTCAACAATTCTGTGTTTTTCTGTCAATATGGGGTGCTGTGCGTACATTAATGAGGAAAAAAAATGAACTTAAATGATTTTAGCAAATGGCTGCAATATAACAAAGAGTGAAAAATTTAAGGGAGTCTGAATACTTTCTGTCCCCACTGTACATTCTGCTCATCAAATCCAGTTCAGCCCGACAGTGTTTGTGTCTGTGTGTGTGTCACTACCATTTCCCATATCCCTGAACATTGCACTCACTAAGAAACACATCTAAAAGTTGTTTAAATTTATCTAAACCCTCCATTGGCATCACCAACTGTGGAAGGGAGTTCCACATTCTAATCACTCTAAAAGTAAAGAACACCTTACGCAGTTTAAGTTTGCACCACTATTTGTCCAACTTTGTGTGGCCGTGTGTCTTCTTTGAAGACCTTAGATTAAATAGCGTACTCCCAATGATACAGTCAAAATTACAGATTTGTATATTGCGATCATATCCCCTCTTAAGCATCGATTCTCCAGGGAGAATAAGTTGCATGCTTGTAGTTGTTCCTCATAACTAGGGATGAGCTTCGTGTTTGTTCGAGTCGAACCCATGTTCGACTCGAACATCGGCTGTTCGATCGTTCGTCGAATTGCGAACGATATGGGCCGTTCGTGCCAAATTCGTGTGGCGCGTCACGGCCCATAATTCACTGCGGCATCGCAGTGCATTGCTGGCTGATGATTGGCCAAGCATGCACTATGACCCGCATGTTTGGCCAATCACAGCGCCGTCGGTAGAGAGAGCTGTAATTGGCCAAAGCCAGGGTGGCTTTGGCCAATTATGGCTCAGGGGGTTTAGAACACGCCCCACACTATATAAGGCTGAGAGAGAGAGAGAGAGAGAGAGAGAGAGAGAGACAGTGTCATTTCATTTGAGTTAGCTAGATTAGGCAGGACAGTCAGTGAGTTAGCTGCACTTAGTGTATTGTGTGTATATATATGCATCCCAGGATCCCAGGTGTTGTGTGTGTGTGTGTGTATATTATATATATATATATATTACACTGTATTCAGTTTAGCTAGATCCGTTCCTGTTATCTTCCTACTGACAGGCAGGCTTGTCTTGTTACAGTATTTACAGCTACCTGAAGAAAATTGCTGGTGTTCTTTTGATCCTATTAGTACCACAGTCAGGCAGCTAGACTATTTACAGTTAGTGTAGTGCGTCCTCCTCACAGTGTTCAGTTAAAGCTACAAGTTAGTTTAGTGTGACCTCTGCACAGTGTTCAGCTAAAACTACAAGTTAGTGTAGTGCACAGTGTTCAGCTAAAGCTACAAGTTAGTGTAGTGCATCCTCCTCACAGTGTTCAGCTAAAACTACAAGTTAGTGTAGTGCGACCTCTGCCCAGTGTTCAGCTAAAGCTACAAGTTAGTGTAGTGCGTCCTCCTCACAGTGTTCAGCTTAAACTACAAGTTAGTGTAGTGCGTCCTCCTCACAGTCTTTAGCTAAAGCTACCAGTTAGTTTAGTGTGACCTCTGCACAGTGTTCAGCTAAAGCTACAAGTTAGTGTAGTGCGTCCTCCTCAGTGTTAAGCTAAACATACAAGTTATTTTTTTGGCAAGCTCTGCACAGTGTTCACCTAAAGCTACCTGTATAAGGTTGGTGGAGTTTTCCTGATCCTATCACTACTGCAGGCAGCTAAATAAGCTACAAGTTAGTGTAGTGCGAGCTCTGCACAGTGTTCACCTAAAGCTACCTGTAAAAGGTTGGTGGCGTTTTCCTGATCCTATCACTACCGCAGGCAGCTAAATAAGCTACAAGTTATTTTTTGGCGAGCTCTGCACAGTGTTCACCTAAAGCTACCTATAGAAGGTTGGTGGTGTTTTCCTGATCCTATCACTACCGCAGGCAGCTAAATAAGCTACAAGTTATTTTTAGGCGAGCTCTGCACAGTGTTCACCTAAAGCTACCTGTATAAGGTTGGTGGTGTTTTCCTGATCCTATCACTACCGCAGGCAGCTAAATAAGCTACAAGTTATTTTTTGGCGAGCTCTTCACAGTGTTCACCTAAAGCTACCTGTAGAAGGTTGGTGGTGTTTTCCTGATCCTATCACTACCGCAGGCAGCTAAATAAGCTACAAGTTATTTTTTGGCGAGCTCTGCACAGTGTTCACCTAAAGCTACCTGTAGAAGGTTGGTGGTGTTTTCCTGATCCTATCACTACCGCAGGCAGCTAAATAAGCTACAAGTTATTTTTTGGCGAGCTCTGCACAGTGTTCACCTAAAGCTCCCTGTACAAGGTTGGTGGTGTTCTCATACTACAGGCAGGCAGTTGATTTTGCTACCTGCAGTATCAGTATATATAAATATATATCCCAGCTTAGTGCAGCTACAGGCCATTAGTATGTCTGGAAGGCCAACAAGGAGAGGCAGACAGTCACAAGCCAATAAAAGAGGGCAAGCAGGCTCTGTGTCTAGAGACAAAAGTGCTGGTCGTGGAGACGGTGCATCCTCATCAGCACGTGGCCGTGGGACACACTTGGCCTTTTTTTCGGCAGCTGGCCGTGTTGAGCCGCAACATGAGGAAGACTTGGTCGAGTGGATGACCAAGCCGTCCTCATCCTCCTCATCCTCTCTCACCCATGCTCAGGGTACTTTGTCTGGCAAAGCAGCTGCCAACGCGGCCTCTCGCCCCTCGGCTTAATGTCATCAGTGACTCCTTCCCTAGCCCCACCATGTCCTCCTGAGGAGTCCCTCAAACTGTTTGACCACAGTGTTGGGTACATGCTCCAGGAGGATGCCCAGCGTTTGGAAGGCTCTGATGATGATGATACTGAGCTAGATGAAGGCAGTAATGCGAGCACGGACAGAGGGGGTGCCCAAGAAGGACAGCAATCTGGCAGTCATGCTCCCCCTGCAGCAGCATACTGCCAGGTTTGCTCCAGTGATGAGGAGGGAGGGGATGATGAGGTCACTGACTCAACGTGGGTGCCTGATAGGAGAGAGGAGGAGGAGGAGGAGGAGGCACATCACCAATCAGCTGAGATCATCAGCTGAGATCTCCAACTCTAGTATACCTTCAGTCCTCTCTGGGACCTGCACTGAGAGGAATGAAGGTGTAGAATTAGGTGTGTCACAGCCAAGTAGTTGTGGGCAATCTGCTTTCGGTACCAGATTTACCAGGCAAACTTCCCTGCCCCAGCTGCTGCACCGCCGAAAGAAGTTCGCTCCCAGCCATCCACATGCCCAGCGGTTGAATGCTAGCTTGGCAAAATTGCTAGCACTTCAACTGCTGCCTTTTCAGTTGGTAGACTCTGCCCCCTTCCGTGAGTTTGTGGAATGTGCGGTTCCTCAGTGGCAGGTACCCAAACACCACTTTTTCTCATGGAAGGCGATTCCAGCTCTCTACCAGGATGTGGAAGGCAATGTCCATGCCTCGCTGGACAGGGCGGCTAGCGGTAAGGTGCTGACTCATGGTCCAGCAGGCATGGACAGGGACGTTACCTAAGTTTCACTGTGCATTGGGTGACTCTGCTGGCAGCTGGGAAGGATGCAGGACAAGGTGCAGTAGTGTTGGAGGTTGTTCCGCCACCACGCCTCCAAAATGCCACTACTAATGATTGTGACACACCTCTCTCCTCCACCCCCTCCTCTTCTTCCTCCATGGCCTCTTCCTGTGCTTTGTCCTCGGAACCAGCGGTGCTCTGTAGGCGTTCAAGGGGCTACGCAAGTACGCAGGCCAAAAGATGCCATGCGGTGCTTGAGCTGGTGGGGACAGGAGTCACACTGGGGCAGAGGTTCTGTCAGCTCTGCAGGGGCAGGTTCAGAGGTGGTTGACGACACGCCAACTTAAGGCAGGAATGGTGGTTTGCGACAATGGCACCAACCTCCTCTCTGCCCTCCGACAGGGACAAATGACCCATGTGCCGTTTGGCTCACGTCCTTAACTTGGTGGTGCAGCGGTTCTTGGGCAGTGCCCGGGCTTACAGGATGTCCTGAGGCAGGCCAGGAAAGTCTGTGTGCATTTCCGCCGGTCATATAATACCAGTGCTCGGCTGGCGGACCTCCAAAAGGAGTTTAACCTGCCCAAGAACCGCCTAATCTGTGACATGCCCACCAGGTAGAACTCAACGTTGGCCATGCAGCAGCGGCTGCACACGCAGCAGAGGGCCATCAATGAGTACCTGTGTGACTATGGCACCAGGACAGGGTCAAGGGAGCTTGTTTTTTTTTCCCCACGCCAGTGGGCCATGATCAGGGATGCATGCACTGTCCTGTCACCATTTGAGGAGGCCACAAGGATGGTGAGCAGTGACAGTGCATGCATCAGTGACACTCTCCCCCTTGTTCACTTGTTGGAGCACACGCTGCGTGGAATAATGGACAGGGCACTTGAGGCAGAACAGAGGCATGAAGCAGGAGGACTTCCTTAGCTCTCAAGGCCCCCTTTATCCAGACAGTGTTCCTGCGTGCCCACCGATCACACAGGAAGAGGAGGAGGAGGAAGATTGTGTCAGTATGGAGGTGGAGCCTGGCACTCAGCATCAGCAGCAGTCTTTAAGGGATCAGTCCCAAGAAACACATGGACTTGTACGTGGCTGGGAGGAGGTGGCTGCGGACCATGTCGTCCTTAGTGACCCAGAGGACTCCGGACCGAATGCCTCAGCAAACCTACACTGCATGGCCTCCCTGATCCTGCAAAGCCTGCGTAAGGATCCTCGTATTTGTGGTATCAAGGAGAAGGACCAATACTGGCTGGCAACCCTCCTTGATCCACGTTACAAGGGTAAGGTTGCGGACCTTATCTTGCCGTCGCAGAGGGAGCAGAGGATGAAACATCTTCGGGAGGCCTTGCAGAAAGATCTGTGCAATGCGTTCCCAGAGACTGGGAGGTTACAAACCCCTGTTTCTGGACAACTTGTTGCTTAGGCTTCGGTCAGTCAAAGAAGGAGCATTGGAGAAGGTGGCCATCTGACCGATACGTTCAGACAATTTTTTAGTCCGCAGCCACAAGGTATGATCGGTTCCAGCAACCATCGCCAGCGTCTGTTTTACATGGTGGAGGAATACCTAGGGGCAAGATCTGACTTGGACACCTTTCCCAACGAAAATCCTCTGGGTTACTGGGTCTTGAGGATGGATCACTGGCCAGAGCTTGCACAGTATGCAATTGAGCTACTGGCCTGTCCTGCATCCAGCATTCTTTCGGAACGCACATTCAGTGCTGCTGGAGGCTTTGTAACTGATCACAGGGTGCGTCTGTCCACCGACACGGTCGATCGTCTGACCTTCCTAAAAATGAATCAGTCTTGGATCACCACCAGCTACCAAGCACCTGATGCTGATGTAACCGAATAATTTTTTTTGAAATCTCAGATCCCTTCAAAGACTGCCTATGTTGATGCTGAGTGACTATCCTGAGTAATTATCTTCTTCCTCCTCAATGATCACGCTGATAGCTTGTAAGAACATATTTGGTTCTGGGCGCCGCCACCAGTGCCTAAGGCCCAATTTTTCAGCCCCTGTTTAACAGGGGCATGTAATTACAATTTTTGATGCATTACTTTGCAGCAGGGCTCATTCCTGCATTCCAACTAGAGTTTCTGTGAGGGATTGCAGTGTTGTGGCACCAGCACCAGTGCCTAAGGCCTAATTTTTCAGCCCCTGTTCAACAGGGGAATGTAATTACAATTCTTGATCTAATATTTCACAGCAGGGCCCATTTCTGCACCCACCAAGAGCGAGTGAGGACTTACAGTGTGGTGGCACCAGCACCACCACCACCAAAGGCCCAATTTTTCTGCCCCTGTTAAACAGGGGCATGCAATTACAATTCTTGATCTAATATTTCACAGCAGGGCCCTGTGAGGGCTTACAGTGTTGTGGCCACAACAACACCTAAGGCTCAAATTTCTGCTGAGTATATAGGGCAGGCCCCTACTTTCAAACATCCAACTTACAAACGACTCCTACTTGCAAATGGAAGGAGACAACAGGAAGTGAGATGAAATCTACCCCTAGGAAGGGAAATTCTCTCCTGTAAGAGTTAATATGGGAAAAACATTTCTCCTTTCCACTGATGCTTTATCACCAATCCTTGTTTCACAAAAAACCCCAAATTTTCAAAAAACATTTGTCATTGGGACAAAAAGTGAGGTTCAATCTTCTGAAGAGGAGCATAGACAGCAAAACAAATGTCACAGGGGTGATAACCCTTCCCTATGTTTTCCAAAAAGCTTAAAAAATATTTTTTGGCTGGAGCTAAACACGTTAAAAATGTACCAGTTCAAAATTACAAAACAGATTCTACTTAACAACAAATCTATAGTCCCTGTCTTGTTTGCACCACCTGTATACTGCTGTTCAGAGTATATAGGGCCTGGTGGCCCCACACCTTTCCTTTTTTTAATTTGGGTGCGGGGTTCCCCTTAATATCCATACAAGACCCAAAGGGCCTGGTAATGGACTGGGGGGTACCCATGAAGTTTGTCTCACTGATTTTCATCCATATTGCCAGGACCGACATTACATTAAAGCCGCAAGCAGTTTTAACCGGTTCAATACAGGGCATTTTCACCCCCTTCCTTCCCAGACCAATTTTTAGTTTTCAGCGCTGTCGCACTTTAGACAACAATTGCGCGGTCGTGCGACGTTGTACCCAAACAAAATTGACGTCCTTTTTTTACCACAAATAGAGCTTTCTTTTGGTGGTATTTGATCACCTCTGCGGTTTTTATTTTTTGCGCTATAAATAAAAGAAGAGCGACAATTTTGAAAAAAAAAACACAATATTTTTTACTTTTTGCTATAATAAATATCCCAATTTTTAAAAAAAAAAAACTAATTTTTTCCTCAGTTTCAGCCGATACGTATTCTTCTACATATTTTTGGTAAAAAAAAAATCGCAATAAGCGTATATTGATTGGTTTGCTCAAAAGTTATAGCGTCTACAAAATACGGGATAGATTTATGGCATTTTTTTTTTTAATTATTTTTTTTTTTTTTTTTACTAGTAATAGCGGCAATCGCGATTTTTTTTTCGTGACTGCGACATTATGGCGGACACATCGGACACTTTTGACACATTTTTGGGACCATTCACATTTATACAGCGATCAATGCTAAAAAATTGCATTGATTACTGTATAAATGTGACAGGCAGTGAAGGGGTTAATCACTAGGGGGAGACAAGGGGTTAATTATGTTTCCTAGGGAATGATTCTAACTGTAGGGGGAGGGGACATACAAGGGGAGGAGACCGATCAGTGTTCCTCTGTACTGGGACGTCATATGACGTCCACCCATGATGGGAGATCCCATCTGTGGACGTCATATTACAATGGCCGGGTAGTAAAGTGGTTAAATGACTTTTTTTCCTTTAAAATAGACATTTTGTGCAGGGACTGTTCTAAGCATGGGAAACACGCGCCACTTTACAGGCATACTATAGACACCCCCCAGGTACGATATTTAAAGTAATATTTCACTTTTTTTTTTTACTTTAAGCATCATTAAAATCACTGCTCCCAAAAAAACGGCCGTTTTTAAAAGTTTTTTTTGCATTGATACATGTCCCCTGGGGCAGGACCCGGGTCCCCAAACCCTTTTTAGGACAATACCATGCAAATTAGCCTTTAAAATGAGCACTTTTGATTTTGAACGTTCGAGTCCCATAGACGTCAATAGGGTTCTAACGTTCGTGCAAATTTTCGGTCCGTTCGCAGGTTCTGGTGCGAACCGAACCGGGGGGGTGTTCGGCTCATCCCTACTCATAACTGATAAAGTGGCAGGATTTTAATTTATTTCTTGAGTACATACCCTTTTTAATGCAAGATAATAGTGTGCTGGCCTTGCTTGCTGCAGCTTTCTATTGCATGTGATTGCTGATTCTGTAAGCACTAGGACCCCCAGAACCTTTTCCATCCTCAAGTCCCCCAAAGAGAGCTGTCAGCTTGCAGCTAAGGGGGAGAATGGGCAGTGCAGGCTCTGTGTGCACTATCCATCATACTCCCTCTTCTCCAAACTGCCACTCAAAATTGCCGTCTCCATCGTCCAGTGTTGTCAGACAGCAGTGGAAGTGCAAATGGGGGTATATAGGGGCAGTGCTGTGTTTTGGCCTAGGCCAACAAGGCCCAGGCCTAGGGCGGCACTGTGCAGGGGGGCTTAAAAAAGCAGCCCCCCCCGAAAATGGCAGCGGCGCCCTCTTCCCGGCTCCCGCACAGCAGGGCCACCATCTGGGGAGTAAAGCTTAGCAGTGCAGTGGCGTCCCGGGTGCGGAGGAGCCTAGAAAGTAGTTTAAGTAAGAGCCGTCAAGCCGCCCCTCCGTAAAGCCGTGATTCTGTCTCTGATTGGCCCTCTGCTGTGGCCAATCATGGGGAGGAAAACAGCGGTCAGGAAGCTGGGCGGCGGCACGGCGAAACCAATTAGAGCCGCTCTCTCTCTCTTCTCCCTTCGGCAGACAGAAAGGGGAGGAGGGCGAGCGGGTGAGTTCTCTGCTGCTGCCGAGTTCTCTGGCAAATGGAGCAGCAGCGCTGTGACAGGGAGAGGAGAGATGCGGGCTGTCTGTGTATCTCCCCCACTCGCCCCCCCTCCCCTTTCTGTCAGCCAAAGGGAGAAGAGAGAGAGAGCGGCTCTAATTGATTTCACCGCGCCGCCGCCCAACTTCCTGACCACTGTTTCTCACCCCATAATTGGCCACAGCAGAGGGCCAATCAGAAGACTCCGGGGGGCATCATGGGAAAAGTAGTCCCTGAAGAGTGGCGCCCCTGTGTGTCCACAGACATCATGCTACAGCCCCCAGCATGCATGCACTCTGCTGAGGGGGGGTGTTAGAGGAGGAGAAAAAGAGAGTACTGTGTTGGGGGAAGCCAGAGATGGAGACACACTGTACCCGCACCACCAGAGAGCCACGCTGTACCCGCACCACCAGAGAGCCACGCTGTACCCGCACCACCAGAGAGCCAGCCACACTGTTCCCGCACCACCAAAGAGAGAGCCACGCTGTACCCGCACCAGAGGGGGAGAAAGATAAAGCCACTGCCAGGGTACAGACATGCTACACTACTGAGTAGAGTCAGCCTGGGCAACCCAGAGTAAGCGAACGTCCAGCCGGAGGGATCACTGTTGCAGTTTCACCGGGTCTGGTAAGAGAGCCTGTTGGCCATTATCCATTACTGTTCCCAGGGACTGAGCCATTAGGAAGTGCCTAACCTGATATCCTCTAGGCCTTGTTGACCGCCACAATGAGCTCCAACGCTGGGCCTCCAGTCAAAAAATTAAGGGGGGATGACACAATTTTTACAGAGCCAGGTGACACCAAACCTAGTGGCGCCACTGTCCCGGAGCCCACAACAAGTTCTGGCACTGAGCTTCGGTAACTGGCAGCCAGAGTGCGCTAGCGTGGGCACCCAGGACATCTGCCACCTGGGGTCCCACAAGCGGCGATCGGCTTTCCGTAGCAGCCGCCACCTCTCTCCCCACTGTCAGCCACACACACTCCTAAGCTCCTCCTCCTTCTCGGCTCCAATGTTCTAGTGTACACAGCCAGGAGGAGAAGGAGCCACAGAGGAGGGACACGACTTCAGCGCAAGAGCCGCGCTTCTGCTCTAAGGTCTGTGTATAGTTTACAGTGGAGGGGGACACAGTAACCGGGAAGGGGGGCAGATAACAGATGCACACATGGATGAGGGGAGGGGGGGTAAGGGGATATGTGCTGGGTGCTTTGGGAGGGGAGAGGATATGTGCTAGTGGGGGGGGTCTGATCCTCCCCTCCCAAAGCAACTAGCACATATCCCCTTACCCCCCAAATGAAAAGATGCCGCATGCCTCTCTGTCCTCCTCCTGTGGTGTCCCTCTGTCCTCTTCCGGCGGCATCCCTCTGTCCTCCTCCAATGAAGATGACAGGGCGGATCTTAAAAAGGAAGGGGTGTGGCCTTGACAGAAAAGGTGGGTCATATTTAAATTAGGGGGTGCGCAAGCTCAGTCAGGCCTAGGGCAGCACAAAACCCTAAATACACCACTGAGCGGAGGGGGACAGCGGAACGAAGAGGGACAGCGGAGGGGGACAGTGGAACGGAGGGGGCATGGAGGGGGACTGGAGGAGGATGCGGTGACAGTCAGCGGTGATCGCGTGTGGGGGAGTTACAAGCACCGATCACCGCTGTATGTCACTAAGCAGCTGAAAGCCGCGGGGGGAGAAGCTTGTAACTCCCCCACGCACCGATCACTGCTGACTGTACAGGTATCGGGGAAGCATCGGGAGCATTTGCCCGAGTACAAGTACTTGGGCAAATGCTCGGTATCGGTGCCGATATCGATACTACTATCGGTATCAGGACAACCCTACTAGACACAATTGTCACAATTCATTGAGCATGAGGTCAAGACACACTAAAAGAGCTGTTTGGACTCGCCTTGTGCAGGGTCCAATTTTCCTTCCAAAGCCAGTAACTGGACTCAAGCTTTCTCAGTCCGGCCAACCTTCTTCAGACTTTACCAAAAAAGAATATACGATATGTAGAAGGATGACCTATGTATGCTTTTTATTTCTTCTTTCTAAGGCTGGTGAGATGGCTTTAGATGGAAAGCAGTGGAAGTAATTTAAAGGGCTTCTGAATCATCAGGCAAGGGCCCTGGAGATGCTACAGAGTGTATTGATGAATGCAGCAGTCCCCACAGCAGCCTGGGCTCGATGGCATCTCAAACACCTTAAGTTTGCTTTACTCCAGCAGTGGGTTAAGCTTACTGTCAGAACTAGTTTGCTCAAGGAAGATTGAAAGGAGGGATTCCTCATTAAAGAGTTGATGGCAGCACAGGAGGCATTACTGACTCTTGCACCACTGCTTCAGGGCCATCGTGAGTATTCAGAAAGACAACAGTAGCATATGTGTTGAATCAGGGAGAAATAAGCAGCCTTAGGCAGATTGCGGCACACATCTTTCAGTTGCCGGAGTGCAGTCCCTGTCAGTCTCTTACCTTCCCGGGATGGAGAATATGTGAGCAGACACTTTTTGAGCAACCGCTTTTTGGATCTAAAACAAATGGATGTTTCCTACCACTGTTTGCTTAATGGGGCACCCTTCAAGTGGATTTAATGGCATCTCCTGTCAGTGCTCAGCTGCCAGTGTTATTCTCCTGGTTCTTCCATCCGAAAACCAGGGGTCTGGATGCTCTGTCCCAGCACTGGATTTTCAGGCCTGTATACGTTTTTCCTCAAACCTTCTCTAATCCTTAACACGAACCATTCATGGTTTCTGCCGTTCATGAAAGTAAAATATTGGAGTCTAACATCAAAGAGTTCCAATCAGAAAATGTGTGAATCCGTGGAAAAAATTAGTGACTGTGATCAAACCACCACTACGAGTAGAGGAGGCTTACCAGAATGTTTGAACACGCCAGGGCGTACGCTCTGCGTGTCAAACAGGCTTTGTATTGCGGTGGCTGGATTCTGATGGTGCTGGTTTCTGTGGAGCGAAGATACCCTGCTCACAACCCAATGAGGACGCGTGGGAAATGATCTCTCAGAAATCCATGGGGGCAAAGGTGGCAGAGGAGAAAGCAAAGAGGGACCACATAGCGTAATTCCGTAACATACAATAAAATTTATTAAAATAGAAAAACACTCACATGATACTGGATAAAAAAGCGATTGTACAAAGTCAATAGGCAGCAGTGGGGACCTTCCCGACGTGTTTCGTCTCCAAGGACATCGTACTTTCGATGTTTAAAAATGGCGTCGCCGCGTGCGTTCCACGGCTAGTGATAGCCAATATGGAGGTGCGTTTCAAGCTCCGTCTATATTATTAGAGAGGAACCTGAGTGCAGAGGCAAAGGGGCTGGCCGAATGGCCACGCCCACCCACCACCGCCAATGCAAACACGCCAAAGAGTGCTAGCAAAGGGAGACAGGCTTCTGACTGGAAAAAAATTAATTTAAACCTGTAATAACATGCTGAAAAATTGGTAAAAAATAGGCCAATATATAGATTATTACTTACAGCCCCTTGTGAGACAAATGCCATCATATCTCAAAGATACTGGGGCCACCATTAGACTACTAGAGGGTTTGGATATACAGGGGGACTACATCATGGCCACGGCAGATGTGGCCTCCCTTTATAACTGCATACCACACGTGAGGGGAATTGAAGCAGTTAAATATTTTCTAGATAAAGAACCATCCCTTGCTCCTTTTCAGCGTGAATTCATCATGGAGTTATTACAATTCACCACTACCCATAATTATTTTTGGTTTAACCAACAATTCTATTTACAACTCCGTGGGGTTGCTATGGGGGCAAAATTTGCCCCCAGCCTGGCCAATTTATTTATGGCCAAGTGGGAGGAGGATGTCGTCTATGCCCTAGGAAATCCGTCGTTGGTCCTGTGGGCACGCTACATAGACGACATCCTCCTCCTATGGAGTGGCACTGTTGATTCGTTACAATCATTTTTCAATTTACTTAACACTAATGATAGGGGTATTTCTTTGACCTATAATTCAAGTATGGATATGATTAATTTTTTAGATCTTCAAATTCGGATTGTCAACAGCCAATTCGAATTTCAAGCCTTTTTCAAATCAACAGACAGAAATGGTTTTATCCCTGTGGACAGTTGCCACCATCCATCGTGGCTTCGATCTGTTCCACAGAGTCAGTTTCTATAATTACGTAGAAACTGTACCAATATAGAGTCCTTTAGAGTACAAGCAGATACACTCAAAGTTCGGTTTCTCGCCAAAGGATACAACTCTGTGGATGTTGACCGAGAACTCTTACGTGCCATGGAAACAGATAGGGAATCCCTACTAGCTATTAAGTCCAAATGCGATACTGACAATACCTTCAAGGGGTCCTTGATGACTTCGTTTTCCACTCAATACCGTCAGATCAAGGCTATTTTTTCCAGACATTGGAATATTCTCAAAAATGATCGCATTTTAGGTCCATTCCTACCAGATCAAGCTAGAGTTGTCTTTAGAGGTGCGCCTACTCTACAAAGTAAAATAGCTCCTAATATTATAAACCCCCCTTCACGACCTTCATTCTTCCATGATCTGACTGGCTTCTTTCCGTGCAGGAAATGCACGGTGTGCCAACACAACTCAGGAGTTGGACGTACAGTAGTAGATTTTACATCCACCGTCACCAGCAAACAATATATGATGAAACATTTTTGTACCTGTACAACCCACTATATAGTATATTTAATTACCTGCCCATGCGGGATGCAATATGTGGGCCCCAATATCTTCACTTTTTCGATAAGAGTTGCAGAACATATTGCCCTAATCAAAAGCAGGGATATAAAACACACTGTGCCTAGACACTACAGGGCACATCACAACCGTGACCCTAAGGGAACCTCCTTTTTGATTATTGATAGGTACATTGCCCCTTGGAGGGGAGGGGCCAGAACTAAGGGTGTCTCACAACTTGAGACATATTGGATATATGAATTGCGTTCCTATTCGCCTCACGGCATGAACATAGATTGGGACATTAACTCTTTTATTAGCAAAGCTTGACATTATGTTCCTATCAGAAATGTCAACTTACATTGTTTGTTTATTTTTTTCTCTCTCTCTTGTTTTTTAATGCAATCTGTACTCTTGACTTATTATCTGTATATATGCCTCCATATGAAGATTTAGTTTATGAGTGGCTGGATACGATTTCTCCTTTTTTCACTTACCAATTTGTCAGTATGTTATTACAGTTTTAAATTTTTTTCTTCCACTCAGAAGCCACTGAAGTAGTGGCTTTGTTGTGTATATGTTGCTTTGACAACTATCTGTTGTCACTAGTGTACCAATATAATCCGCCACATTTTTATGTTTTTTGTCCACTGCAGGAGATGGGAGAGAATACTCATGTGTTGCTCTTTTCTCCCCTTACTATCAATATGTTTTTTTTAATTCCCCTTTTTCATATTTAGGTCATGATTAGATGTCCCCCTGCTATAAGATTGGCAATTCCAAGATTTCCGTTCCCATAGTGCGTACATATTCCGTATGGGCATCACTGCGCATGTGCACCAACACATGGATGTGAGCCCAGTACGTCTGATGTAATGTGTGGAACGCACACCGGCTGGGTGCGTGGATCGCACACAGCGGTGTTTGCCTCAGATCGTGCCTCCCCGCTGACGCCCAACTGTCTCCCAGGCCGTGTTGCTTGGCACTCTTTGGCGTGTTTGCATTGACGGTGGTGGGTGGGCGTGGCCGTTCGGCCGGCCCCTTTGCCTCTGCACTCAGGTTCCTCTCTAATAATATAGACGCAGCTTGAAACGCACCTCCATATTGGCTATCACTAGCCGTGGAACGCACGCGGCGACGCCATTTTGAAACACCCAAAGTACTCTAGGTAATAGGCTGCCCAACACTCATGGACTTTGATTTTCAGGATGGGGGTCATATTGCCTATATATTCGTGAAGTGCAGCAGTGGAGGGACACCCCAGACAATGTCCTTGGAGACGAAACGCGTCAGAGAGGTCCCCACTGCTGCCTATTGACTTTGTACAAGCGCTTTTTTATCCAGTATCATGTGAGTGTTTTTCTATTTTAATAAATTTTATTGTATGTTATGGAATTACGCTATGTGGTCCCTCTTTGCTTTCTCTTCTGCCAGCTTTGCCCCCATGGATTTCTGAGAGATCATTTCCCACGCGTCCTCATTGGGTTGCGAGCAGGGTATCTTCGCTCCACAGAAACCAGCACCATCAGAATCCAGCCACCGCAATACAAAGCCTGTTTGACGCGCAGAGCGTACGCCCTGGTGTGTTCAAACATTCTGGTAAGCCTCCTCTACTCGTGGTGGTGGTTTGATCACGGTCTCTAATTTTTTTTCCACGGATTCACACGTTTTCTGATTGGAACTCTTTGATGTTAGACTCCACTATTTTACTTTCATAGACTTGGATCTTAAACAACTGGAATTTTTTGTTATGTGATATCATTATCAACATTTAGTTATGTACCATTTGTACATGGACACTACTCCTTATATTTATTCACTGTGTTAGTTTGTCAATATTTTATTCACATTTTTGATGGTTTTGGGTTTTCAACCCATTTCTTTACAGCGCTACACTTTTATTTATGTGTTTCTTTTGCCATTTATCTAATTTGGTGTGTTAGCTGCTTGTTATTTAGAGTAGCGCAAAATTATCTATTTTACTTTATGGTTTCTGCCATTAAGGCAGTTGTTGATCGCTCAGCTGATGGCACTTCAGAGATCTTTGGTACTCAGGCATCATGCCTCATCCCAATATGGCTCAATTGGACAGCCTAGTTATTTGTAAGAAGCAGGCTAGCCCAGGTGGGCATAATAGAAGAGGTTTAGTGGATGCTTCTAGAATCTTGTAAGATATCCTTGAATGCTACGTACTTTAGCATGTGGAAAATATCTTTGGGTTGGCAGTGATTATTCGATTCAATCCTGAGTCTTCCTCTCATATTGAGGTCTTGAAGTTCTTCCAATCGACCCTAGACAAAGGGCTTAGTTACAGTGTGGTCCAGCTGTCGTCCGTTTCAGCTCTAACTGTTCATTTCGTAGAATATTTGTTTGATTTGTTTGGTGGCACGTATGCAAGCAACCTTATAGCTAAATCAACAACCAGTCAGATCTCTGAGAAAATTCAGGCTTTCTCAGCCAAGTCTCCATGTTGTGAGCTGTTTCAAGACAGAGCATTTCTAAATCCAGTTCTATCTTTTCTTCAAAAGGTTGGACCTTTTCATATAAGTTGGGAAGTGGTGCAATTTTCTTTGTCTGCAATTTCGGGACAGGAAGATTGGTCAAGGGTGGACGCATTTTTTAGGTAATTTTTTTCCACGTATCTGGAGAGAAAGCAGAAGTTCAGGCTGGCGGATAACTGGTTCATCTATCAGTAAGTCCTAAAATGGATCCTGTTCCTCTTGGCTAGTCCAAACCATCAGATGGGCATAGGTAACTTCGGGTCTTTCCCCTCCAGAGGGGGTTCATGCGCATTCCACAATGGCAACATCGGCTTTGTGGGCAAGTCATTTCCAGTGGAAATGCTATAAGGCTGCCAGCTGAAAGTCCCCTAATGCTTCCACCTACTATTACTATTTGGACATGATGGATGACCCTTTCTGGGCTTTGGGCACCTTGGTGCTTGTTTTTCTGCTTTCTGTGTGATTTTTTATTTTTTTATTTTTTTAAATTCTTTTGCATTCAGTCTGCGTAGTTTCTTGGTTTTCTTTATTTTGCTTGGTCCCGCCCATACCTTTCATGCTAGCTATAACCCACTCGTAGGCTGACATGATTAGCCCCAGGAATATGGAAAATTGTTACCATGCTTATCGTAATTTTCCTTTCCTGGGCGCTCATCATGTCAGCCTAGGGTTTCCCGCCCTGGTGTTCTGACGCGAGTGTTAGGAACAATGGGGTATGGGGGAATGCTTCCTTTTATTTGAGCAAGGGGTTGTCCTGTGGGATCAGAGGGGTGGAGCTGACCCATTCGTAGGCTGACATAATGAGCTGCCAGTAAAGGAGAATTATGGTAAGTATGGTAAAAATATTACGTATATTTTGCAAAAGAAAAATAACAAACAGGTTATAACGTAAAATGGTATAAGAAAATTACCTTAAAGCAGTGTTTCCATTATAAAAAAAAAATTAAAAGTCAGCAGCTACAAATACTGCAGCTGCTAACTTTTAATAATCGGACACTTACCTGTCCCAGGGTCCAGCGATGCGGGGGATCGAAGCCCCGCTCATCTCCCCCTCCGTTCGGCGGCGCTGGCATTGTAACTGTGGACGCCCGACTGTGGCTTCACAGCCGGGCACCCACTACGCATGCGCGCCGTGATTGGGCGCGCAATCATCTGGGACCTGTCGTCACGTGTCCCAGATGATTGACAAGAGGGAGGGGGCAGAACTGAGCCCTTCCTGTGCTGAGGGGAAGTGATGTCAAGAGCCCAGGCACTGAAGGAGGCAGACTACAAGGGACCCCTTAGCAACAACCATTTAGAGGTGAGTAAAAAAAAAAAAAAATTTCTAAATTTTTTTTTTTAATTTCTTTAGGCACATTCATGAATTTGTTTTTTTTTGGGTGGAACACCACTTTAACCACTTCAAGCCTGGAAGGATTTACCCCCTTAATGACCAGGCCATTTTTTGCGATAAGGCACTGCGTCGCTTTAACTGACAATTGCGTGGTCATGCGATGCTGTACACAAACAAAACTTATGTCCTTTTTTTTTCCACAAATAGAGCTTTATTTTGGTGGTATTTGATCACCTCTGCGTTTGTTTGTTTTTTGCGCTATAAACAAAAAAAGGCTGTCAATTTTGAAAAAAAACTATATTTTTTACTTTTTGCTATAATAGATATACAAAAAAAAAAGTCTTCATCAGTTTAGGCCAATATGTTTTCTTCTACATATTTTTAGTAAAAAAAACTGCAATAAGCATATATTGCTTGGTTTGTGCAAAAGTTATAGCTTGTACAAAATAGGGGATATATTTATGGCATTTTTATCATTAATTTTTTTTTTTACAAGTAATGGCGGTGATAAGTGATTTTTAGCGGGACTGTGACATTGCCGCGGACAAATTGGACACTTTTGACACTTTTTTGGGACCAGTGCCATTTATACAGCGATCAGTGCTAAAAATAGCCACTGATTACTGTATAAATAACACTGGCAGGGAAGTGTTCCCAAGAGCCCTGGGGCGCGGGCTGCATTAGCGATAAAGCACTGCTCGTTTTTCCGGCGCTGTGGGGGCTTGAGCGGGGTGCTTTTAACCCCCAAAGAAGCAGTTAACAAGGGGTTAAAAGCGCTGCTGCCAAATCGCTTTGCAGGCCCTTCGGCAGCGCTGCCCATCGATTTCAATGTCATGGGCAGTGCAGGAGCGGTGTATACTCAAGCTTTCACACTGGGAAGGCTTGAGAGGCACTTTTCAGTTGCTATTTTTAGCGCTAAAATGCCTGAAAAGCGCCTTCAGTGTGAAAGGGGTCTAACTGGGGGGGGGGGGGGACTGACTGGGAATACAGAGAGATCGCTGTTCCTGATCACTAGGAACAGACAATCTCTCTCTACTCCCCTGTCAGAATGGGGATCTGTTTGTTTACATTGGCAGATCCCCATTCTGGCTCTCTGTGGAGCGATCGTGGGTGGCTGGAAGACATCGCGGCCACCAGCCACGCGCATCGGCTCCGGTGACACGCCGAGGGTGTCTGCTATTGCTCTTAAAGCAGTCGACATACACCTACGGCGATTCGCGCAGCCGAACCTACCTGCCGCAGTATACTGTACTGACGGAGGCTGGTCGGCAAGCGGTTAAACAACCCTTAACCACCAACACATTGCCGAGAAATTACCGCATGAGAAAATGTGGTAGCTACTGAACAATCGAAAAAATACCGCATTCGTTATTTAACGTTAAATTCTTGGTGGATTGAACTTTGACAACTGATTTACCACATTTATTTATTTTACTGCGTTTTATTTGCTGTTAATTCATTCTTAGTGAATACAGTAGGGAGCAGGGGATTATTACGGTGCCATAAACAACTCAATACAGTATATTCAGAATAAAAAATTGTAAATTTTATTACAATTGGTTAAAAATCCATAAATACAGTATCACACAAGGTAAGGGAGCATATTACAGCGTACTGTTGACCAGAAGATGATGGTGGGTTACAGCAGGTCAATTCGTCCCTACTAGCCTTGCCAAAACATTGGCTTCATTAGGGGAATAAAATATGACAATAAACAGACAATAAACAGTTGTAGCTCTGAGAAGAAAGAAACCCATAAAAACATTCGTTTTTTGAAAAGTGAAAGACCAAACAACAACACTGTGCGCGTCACTAGACAATTAGGCTGCATGGTTAAACCATGTCTGATCCCCTCCCAGAAACCCCATCCCCCAGATGGAACGCCATATGGTGGAAAATAATCCCTATGTTCACAAAGGATCATCCAAACATACCCTAGAAGCCCATCGGGGCAAGGAGAATGCGGTCCATTGTCAACGGGCCAGCAACCCCACACTGCCAATATATGGCTGTAGAGGGCTAAAGGGGAAACCTACATAAAAGCTGTAAAAAGTAAAACAAACATAAGGCTATAAAAAGCTCAACTATATTATAAAGAAAAGGGCTAAAATGCCTCAATACATACCAAAAGCAAAAAATGGTATCATAGAAAGGGGCGCTGTTGAGACCAATGTTGTGTAATTAGTCCAGAAAGAGCGAATATACTGATTGGTTGACAAGAAGTTAACTAAATTAGAGAGAAGAGGATTTTTTATTAAGAAAAAGGACAATAATGAAAAAATGAAAAAGAATGCAGGCAGAATTTGTGAAGGAACCTCACTGAATATTGGTTCAAGGCTTACCCTGGAGTCTGGAATCAAAGAGATACAGTCCAGGGCTTCAACGTGCTTGATCAGGAGGTAAGCACCAACAGAAGGATATCCACACAAACAGCGTGCATAAACCTGATTAATGGGACAAAGCATAACCCAATGAATGATGATACCTATCGACTCCCATCCACAACTAAGGGACAGGACCAGAAGAAACAACAAAAATTACCAGGATAAGTATTACCTCCAACAGGACAGTCTAACAAAACAGCGGCCCAATATGCCAGCCAAAGAGGACTAACGGCGTCTACCTTTAAAGCCCCCCACGTGATTGGCGCCAATTAATGACTAATCAGGAGCAGATGAGAGGCGGCCAATGCGCCTGCGTACTGTCATCGACATGGTGCCTACAATGCCCAGAAGGCCAAGCACAAGGTGTACTGTGTCGCATGGCAATAGCCGTGCGGTGCAGACAGCGGTGGGCATGACCAAATCGTGAACCTGCTAATAGAGCGGGGGGCAGCCAGCAACCAATGGGAGGATGTTAAGGGAGGCAGATGTTCAGTGTGGAAGGCAAGGGGCAGAGAGAGGCCGGGGGACGAGATAGCTGTCAGAGACAGTCAGCCCTAGGGTGTCCATACAGCTAAGGGCTGTTACTAGGTATACGGTTCCTGGCCAGGCACCGAAGGGAACCAGAGATGAGGGGGAAGGATGGAAAGGGGAAGTGGCAAAGGCAGAGGGGAGATCAGGGAGCGGAACGGACAAGGAACAGCCATGCAATGTTCCATAAGCAAGACGGTTCATCCAAACAGCCAATCGTGCAGCGAATGAACACAGAGTAGTGTATATATTTGAAGCTAGACTAAAGATATACTAGAACCTGATAATCAGATATGCGAAGGGGAAATATTAGATGAGCCGAACACCCCCCTGTTCGGTTCGCACCAGAACATGCGAACAGGCAAAAAATTTGTTTGAACACGCGAACACCGTTAAAGTCTATGGGACTCGAACATGAATAATCAAAAGTGCTAATTTTAAAGGCTTATATGCAAGTTATTGTCATAAAAAGTGTTTAGGGACCTGGGTCCTGCCCCAGGGGACATGGATTAATGCAAAAAAAAGTTTTAAAAACGGCTGTTTTTTCGGGAGCAGTGATTTTAATAATGCGTAAAAGTGAAACAACAAAAGTGTAATATTCCTTTAAATTTCATACCTGGGGGGTGTCTATAGTATGCCTGTAAAGGGGCGCATGTTTCCCATGTTTAGAACAGTCTGACAGCAAAATGACATTTCAAAGGAAAAAAAGTCATTTAAAACAACTCGCGTCTATTAATGAATTGTCGGTCCGACAATACACATAAAAGTTCATTGATAAAAACGGCATGGGAATTCCCCACAGGGAAACCCCGAACCAAATTTTTTTTAAAAAAATGGCGTGGGGGGGTCCCCCTAAATTCTATACCAGGCCCTTCAGGTCTGGTATGGATATTAAGGGGAACCCCGGCCAAGATTTAAAAAAAAATGGCTTGGGGTCCCCCTCAAAATCTATACCAGACCCTTCAGGTCTGGTATGGATTTTAAGGGGAACCCTGCGCCAAAATTAAAAAAAAAAAATGGCATGGGGTCCCCCCAAAAATCCATACCAGACCCTTATCTGAGCACGCAACCTGGCAGGCCGCAGGAAAAGAGGGGGGGACAAGAGAGCGCCCCCCCTCCTGAACCATACCAGGCCACATGCCCTCAACATTGGGAAGGTGCTTTGGGGTAGCCCCCCAAAGCACCTTGCCCCCATGTTGATGAGGACAAGGGCGGGGGGTCTGCGGGTGGGGGGCTTATCGGAATCTGGAAGCCCCCTTTAACAAGGGGACCCCCAGATCCCGCCCCCCCGTGTGAAATGGTAAGGGGGTACAAAAGTACCCCTACCATTTCAAAAAAACTGTCAAAAATGTTAAAAATGACAAGAGACAGTTTTTGACAATTCCTTTATTTAAAGTCTTCTTTTTTCCATCTTCTTTCTTCTATCTTCTTTCTTCTATCTTCCTTTGGTTTCTTCCTCCATCTTCTTCTTCTTCTGGTTCTTCTGGTTCTTCCTCCGGTGTTCTCATCCAGCATCTTCCTCCGCGGCGTCTTTTTCCCTTCTTCTTCTCTGGCCACTCCGCATCCATGATGGGAGGCACCCGCTGTGTGACGTTTCTCGTCTTCTGAGGGTTCATAAATAATGGAGGGTGATCCCGTCCCCTCTGACATCACGGGGAATGCCACAGGGAAGTCCCCGTCAAGTCCCCGTGCGAGGTCACCGGGTGGGGGAGCCTCTGATGCACGGGCACTTCCCTATGGCATTCCCCGTGACGTCAGAGGGGGGCGGGGTCACCCGCCCTGCGTCAGAGGGGGGCGGGGTCACCCGCCCTCCGTTATTTAAGAACTGTCAGAAGAGGAGAAGCGTCACACAGCGGGAGCCTCCCATCCAATCGTGGATGCGGAGCGGCCCGAGGAAAGAAGATGAAGTGAAGACGGCGCCGCTGAGGAAGATGCCGGACGAGAAGACCGGATGAAGAACCAGAAGAACAAGAACCAGAAGAAGAAGAAGATGGAGAAAGAAACCGATAGAAGAAAGAAGATAGATGAAAGAAGATAGAAAATAGAAGAAAGAAGAAGCATTTAAATAAAGGAATTGTCAAAAACTGTCTCTTGTCATTTTTAACATTTTTGACATTTTTTTTTAAATGGTAGGGGTACTTTTGTACCCCCTTACCATTTCACACAGGGGGGAGGGCCGGGATCTGGGGGTCCCCTTGTTAAAGGGGGCTTCCAGATTCCGATAAGACCCTGCCCGCAGACCCTCACAACCACCGGGCAAGGGTTGTGGGGATGAGGCCCTTGTCCCCATCAACATGGGGACGAGGTGTTTTGGGGGGCTACCCCCAAAGCACCCTCCCAATGTTGAGGGCATGTGGCCTGGTACGGTTCAGGAGGGGGGGGGGGCGCTCTCTCGTCCCCCCTCTTTTCCTGCGGCCTGCCAGGTTGCGTGCTCGGATAAGGGTCTGGTATGGATTTTTGGGGGTACCCCACGCCATTTTTTTTTTATTTTGGCACGGGGTTCCTTTTAAAATCCATACCAGACCTGAAGGGTCTGGTAAAGATTTTGAGGCTGACCCCACGCCAATTTTTTTTTTTTTTTGGCCGGGGTTCCCCTTAATAACCATACCAGACCTGAAGGGCCTGGTATGGAATTTAGGGGGACCCCCACATAATTTTTTTTTTTTAATTTTGGTTTGGGGTTCCCCTGTGGGGAATTCCCATGCCGTTTTTATCAATGAACTTTTATGTGTATTTTCGGGCGGCAATTCAGTATAGCCGCGAGTAGTTTTAAATGACTTTTTTCCTTTGAAATGTCATTTTGCTGTCAGACTGTTCTAAACACGGAAAACATGCGCCCCTTTACAGGCATACTATAGACACCCCCCAGGTACGAAATTTAAAGGGATATTACACTTTTATTGTTTGACTTTAAGCATTATTAAAGTCACTGCTCCCGAAAAAACGGCCATTTTTGCATTGATACATGTCCCCTGGGGCAGGACCTGGGTCCCCAAACACTTTTTATGACAATACCATGCATATAAGCCTTTAAAATTAGAACTTTTGATTTCTCCCATAGACTTTTAAAGGGTGTTCCGCGGCATTCGAATTTGCCGCGAACACCCCAAATTGTTCGCTGTTCGGCGAACTGGCGAACAGCTGATGTTCGAGTCGAACATGAGTTTGACTCGAACTCGAAGCTGATCCCTAGTTTTAAATGACTTTTTTTCCTTTGAAATGTCATTTTGCTGTCAGACTGTTCTAAACACAGGAAACATGCGCCCCTTTACAGGAATACTATAGACACCCCCCCAGGTACGAAATTTAAAGGAATATTACACTTTTATTATTTCACTTTAAGCATTATTAAAATCACTGCTCCTGAAAAAACGGCTGTTTTTAAAACTTTTTTTTGCATTGATCCATGTCCCCTGGGGCAGGACCCAGGTCCCCAAACACTTTTTATGACAATACCATGCATATAAGCCTTTAAAATTAGCACTTTTGATTTCTCCCATAGACTTTTAAAGAGTGTTCCGTGGCTTTCTAATTTGCCCCAAACCCCCCAAATTGTTTGCTGTTCGGCAAACTGGCGAAGAGCCGATGTTCAAATCGAACACGAAGCTCATCCCTACACACAAGGACCAACACAGATATAGCATGTGCATGATTATGAATTGGAATAATAAACAAATAATGAAAAAACAATATAATGAAATAATAAGTAAAAATAAAAATAATAGATAAGAGCAAAAGGAGAACAAATGACTATAAAAAGAAAACACAATAAATGATTTAACACAATAGATATATAGCTGGAACTCTCACTATGTTGATCCCAGGATGGTAAAGGGATCGGAAGAGCAGTGAATATCAAAATCAGAAAAATGGGGAGAGCAAGATGGAACATAAGAGGGGCCGAACGCAATAATCCCAATCAAACCAGTTGGAGACAAAGCTGAACCTAGTTATGGTGGGGTCTACAAATAAATAAAAACAAGTCAAAACTAAGATTAAGTTTTAAAAATGATTTAAAGCTAATGTATTAGTTCAGACTGGGATATTTAATAGAATCCAAGCAATGTATCCACTTGGTCTCCAACTGTAATAAAGTAACTTCAATACCACCGCCTCGAGCATGTAAGGGTACATGCTCCAATGCGGCAAAACAAACAAAGTTGGCATCATAATCATGTTGAATAGCAATGTGTCTGTTGAGGGCAGTGGTAGTAAGTTGTTTGTATAATGGCATAATGTGATCCTTAATGCGCTTAAAAAAAGAGAGTTTCATCTTACAGACGTAAAAACATCTGCATGCGCAGATGGCTAAGTAGACCACGCCAATAGTTTTACATGTGACTCTATGTTTAACAGTATGGGTCTGACCGTTAGGGAGAATAGTATCTCTAGAATTAGTGATCAAAGAGCAAATGTCACAACGTCCACAAGGGAAAGTGCCAGTAGTTGTAGGATTAACTGAGTTTCTACACATGTGGTAACCAGACGGTCCCTCATAGAGGGAGCCCGTCGGTAAGTAATCTCCGGATAAGATTTTACATATTTACTGATGGTGTTATCTGCCATCAATAGGGGCCAGAATTTTTTTAAAATGGCTCTCGTCTGCATATGTTGTTTGGAGAACTGGGTAATAATGCGGACCGATTGGTCAGATCTGGAAGGTTTTTTCAAATGAATGAGATCTCGTCTGTTGAGTTTAACTACTGTATTGAATGCCCTTTTAAGTTAAGATCGACTGTATCCTCTTTGATGACGTCTTTCATATAAATATTTGGATGCCCGATAAAATTCATCATCCAAAGTACAGTTTCTCCTAAGTCGGAGAAACTGACTATAGGGGATGCTGTCCAATAAAGGTTGTGGGTGTGCACTAGTGGCGTGTAATATCGTATTGCCCGCAGATACGATATAAAGAAGAATGTAAAATCCCATTGTTGTCCACATAAATTTGTAAATCCAAAAAGTGTATCCTGGACTGGCTACATTTCATCGTAAAGGCAAGGTTGTAATCATTGATGGCCAGTTGGTCCATCAGTTGTGTGAGTTCATCCCGAGTACCTGACCAAAAGATAAGAATAGCATCAATATGCTTATGCCAGGCAATGACATGCTTTAGTAGTTCAGATAAGGAATCCTTGGCAAAAAGGTCCCTCTCCCACCCCCCCAGGTACAGGTTGGCATAGGAAGGGGCACACTTGGTCCCCATAGCCACACCCTGCACCTGGAGGTAGTGGGAGTGACCGAACATGAACACATTTCTAGTTAGGATGAACTCTAACAACTGAAGGACGAACTGGCTATATGAACTCCACAAAGGTCCATGTTCATTTAATTGGCCATGGATGACCTCTATGATAGAGTTTTACAGACTTTCCACATCCAAAGCTACCAACCAAGTATTCGGAGGAATTTGTTTGCCATCTATATTTCGAAGCAAATCGATAGTATCTTGAACATAAGAAAAAAGAGACGTCACATACGGTTTTAGATATTTGTCTACCAAGGCACTGGCATTCTCAGTTAAACTCAGGCAACCCGAAACGATCGGTCGTCCAGGAGGGTGTTTTAAAGACTTGTGCACCTTTGGAAGAGAGTAAAAGGTGGGTATCTTAGGGTCTTTTACATTTAAATAGTTCCAGGTGTTCAAGTCAATTGTGCCCAGTTGATAGGCTTTGAAGATTAGGTTATAATGCTCACGATGGATATTAATCAGTGTAGCGCTGGACATAAATGATGAATAGTGATATAATAATAATACTAAAAAATTATGAAAAAATATTAACCACAAAATATGTTATAAACAATCCATGAAAAAGATCTCCAATATGTGAAGTTACATCAGTGAAGAAAAGTATGTCAAAACGAACAGTATAGCACTGAACTGGTGATATAATAAACATATATATTATGAACACATGTGAATTATTGACCTAAACTTATTCCGTCATAAAGTAAATACAAAAATGGTGAAAATCATATATGTAATAATAATTATTAATGTGAGTCCATACCCTGAAAGGGTGTATACAATGAAAAAAACTAGTGCAAATGAAAAGTAAAGTTCATAAGAGCAAAATAAGCTAAAGTTCATGAGTGTCACAAATGAAAAAATGAATCCAAAAAAATCCAAAAAAGGCTATTCTAGGGTTCGGGATTGCATGATCCACCGCTAGTGCAGCCCACCACCAGATGGTAAAATTAGAGGCTTACCAGAAAGCCTGCGACCGCCCTTACTCAGGGTGATCAATACAGGCTTAGTAGTGGAAAATATCCAAAGATGATAGGTTCCCTAGATTGTTCTCCCGCTCTCCTCTCCAAACAGATGGTCCGCAGCAACGGGGACTCCAATATGGAGGAAATGCTCCCAGGGATTCCTTCAGTGCTTCTTCCCGGATGGGCCAGGCACAAATAAGCCACAAATCCCAAGAGAAAAAGACAAAAGGGATTCCAATAGTGTAGATTGACTAAAAAAGGCTTCGGTTTATTAAACTATAGAAAAACAATAAATATAAAGCACTTACAGCAGAAGTGACAGTGAAAAAAGCTCCTTAGCTGTTTAAAATGAGTTCGCGCATGAGCGATGCATGTCGACGTTGTGACCCTACGACCGTTTCGTCACAACTGACGTCATCAGGGGTACGTGATCGTGCACCCGCATGCGCATTATATAGCCAAACGGCGCTGCAGAGAGCAGCGTCATTGGCTAGCTGGGACCGAGCTGGATATCATGATTGGTTTATCTGAGGTTCCTAATCTGGGGACACAATAGGAAACACCCAGCGCACCAATGATAAACAGCTGGGACACTTGCTGAACATATATGGAATAAACACAAACTATCCAAAACAGTGCCATCTAGTGGACATTTGCAAAATCCCTAATCAAATAAAAAAATAGATAAAAAGGGTTCTACAATGCAAACATTTGGCAGCAAAAGATACTATCAGACTTGTAAACAATAACATGTCCCCCCAATACATGCCATTTAATATACTAAAGAAAATAATATTAAAAATGTAAATGGGGTGGAATTAAATCAAAAATTAAAGATTTAAAATTAAAATTAAAAACGTATTTAGCTTCAAGATAAATGTTAGTTAATACAGCCCAAATATTTAATACGGATGAGTATCATAACAAATACCATCCTTCCTAACAGTAAGGGGCTCTTCCAATAAAATTCTCATAAGGACATCTCCAATTATATGCTTGTCATAAACATATAGTCATGAGTGGGGATCCCAGTGAATATATCCCTAGGCAATAAAAAATAAAAACAGAAGTAATAAGGAACAACAACAGGAAACAATCTCATTATTAAAGGAGGACAAAATACTTCAAAAGGGACATCAACTGTTATTAATAAAACAGTTGATGTCCCATTCTATATTCAAGCCATTGGGGGCATGAGAGCCCAATCTATAGATCCAATTAGTCTCGTATCTAGAAATGGTCCTCTTACCATTGCTGCCACGCCAATGGGGGACGTATTTCTCCATACCAATAAAGGTAGTGCCAGTTGGGTCTCGGTTGTGCACAAGATCATAGTGTCTGGAAACATTGTGC
Source organism: Aquarana catesbeiana (assembly GCF_042186555.1). Taxonomy (NCBI): domain Eukaryota; kingdom Metazoa; phylum Chordata; class Amphibia; order Anura; family Ranidae; genus Aquarana; species Aquarana catesbeiana. The sequence continues at coordinate 43,380,335 of NC_133332.1, forward strand.
TTATCGAAGCCTTGCTTAATTTTAGTGATATCCTCACCCAGCCTCGTGTGCAACTTTCCAACAGTATGTCCCACATACTCCAACCCGCAAGGGCACCTCAGAAGGTATACAACACATTTGGTGGTACATGTGATAAGTGATTTAATAGGATATGTTAGACCCGTATTAACTGAAGTAAATTCAATCTCCTGTCTTTTAGTGTGTTAACCCTACACACTGTGCACCTTCTACATGGGGAAAACCCCTTAAGATCACCAAAAAAGCTCAAACGCACAGGTGGGTCTGGAACATTGGGTGCCAGCATGTGCCTGAAACTGGTAGCCCCCCTGAACAAAACCCGAGGTTTGTCAGACAGTAAGGGCCAAAGGATCCGGTCATTTTTGATAACTGGCCAATGTTTTTTTATGAACCTTTTTATGGCCCAATGTTGGCTTGAATAGGTAGTAATGAAAGCAAGTCCGAAATCCTCTCTATCATCAGTTCGGAGAGGTTTGTCCACTAATAGGTCCCTGCGGTCCCTATTTCCTACCTCTAAGATTAAGGAATCAAGAGTCATTGAATCATAGCCCTTGTTTAAAAATCTGGATCTTAAAGTAGAGGCTTCCCTATAGAATTGTTCTACATCTGAACAATTCTGCCTCAATCGCAGAAATTGTCTTTTGGGGACAGCTGTTAACCAGGAACGATGGTGACAGGAATCAAGAGGGATGAAGCTGTTCCTGTCAGTTGGTTTAAAGAAGGTGGAAGTGGTGATCCTTCCGTTAACGATATTAATAACCAGATCCAAAAAGTGGATCTGAGTCGGGCTAGCTTCATAACTGAGCACTATACCCTTGTTGTTATTATTGAGAACAGACAAATAAGAAGCAACAGATTCTGCATCACCGTCCCATATAAATAGGACATCATCTATAAATCTTTTCCACATGCCAAGCTGGACAGGCTTGTCATGTAGAACTTCATCTTCCTCCCATTTGGCCATGAAGAGGTTGGCCATGCTGGGGGCAAATTTAGCCCCCATGGCCACCCCCTTCACTTGCAAATAATGTGCACCATAATGCCAAAAGTGGTTGTGCTCCATCGAGAAGTCCAATAGCTCCATCACAAAATTACATTGTGTGACGGGGATATTGGAGTCCCGATAGAGAAAATGTTGCACCGCCTCATGTCCCAGTTGGTGAGATATCGATGTATAGAGTGATGCGACATCAGCTGTCACCAGCATATAAGTGGCCTTCCATTCCACCTCACTCAATAGATTAAGAACATGTTTTGAGTCCTTAAGGAATGAGGGTGTGCCCATCACCAGTGGCTGAAGATAAAAGTCAATGTATTTACCAACACGTGATGTAATAGAATCAATACCACTGATGATGGGCCTTCCCGGGGGGTTCAATAGAGTTTTGTGGACTTTTGGCAAGATATATATAACCGGTAACCGGGGGGCCAAGGGAACCAAATGTTCCTTTTCTTTTCTATTTTTAAAATCCCCATATCATACCCTTTTTCTATTAGTGCACTCAGTTCACGTTTGTACGCGGCTGTTGGGTCTGATGGCAAAGGATAATAGGTATCCGTATCCGAAAGGATTCTCTCCATAGGAATCTTTATCCAGGATGACAATAGCCCCGCCTTTATCCGTGGGGCATATAATTATGTCCTTCCTATTCCATAATGTCTCTAATCCTACTTTGATGTTCTGCTGAGCCCGCACTGATCTCAATTTCAACTTAGTTAAATCACTCAGCACCAAGTCACGAAAGATGTTGACATTGGGTGCTGCACTGCCAGGCGGATTGAACAGCGAAGCATTAGACAACCCAGAATGGACCACCACAGATGCTTCCCTGGTTAGTTGTCTAGATAAGTTACTCATAATTTACCTTTTAATGTTAAGTTTGCGTGTATACTTTTGCACGTCAATAAACATTTGGAACTTGTCAAGATTATGGGGTGAAACAAATTTCAAACCCTTATTGAGAGTGGCGAGCTCATCTTTTGAAAGTTCTTTAGTGCTCAAATTTATGATGCCATTAGTGTCTAAATTCTCCTCCTTTTTGGGGTGAAGTTTCCTCCCCCCTCTGCACCCTCTCTTGCGTCGCCATTCCTTTTGTTTCTTCCCCTGCCAGCCAACTGAAAATCCTGTCTAACACGGTTTTCTCCTGTATGTTGGCTTGGAGGGGGACAAGTATTGTTATGGTTACCACCCAAGTCCAATACATTATCCCCAGTAGTATTCAACAAGGGTGAAAATCTATTTCTAGTGTTAATATTGGCCTCATACTGTTCACGTTCATCATTATGTTCATAATGGCCGCGTCCAGCTCTGGGGTTCTGTAGATAAAAATGATGATAACCACTATTGCGACCTTGATAATTCATCCGGTCCTCCTGTCTCCAAGGTGGAGGTGAGTGCTGGTATGAACGGGAGAGAGAATTATTACCCCCTCTCATGTTCCTTGATTGGCTAAGGTGCCGTTGTGGCTTCCTACCTCTAGGGGGTTGGGGGCAATTGTGATATGTATGCAATGTATTGGATACAGGAACCGCCCTTGTTTCATAAGTCACAGCCGGAAGCTGTGAACCATGATCAGCAGAGATGATAGGGGGATCAGTGGGGGGGAGGTATCTGCCATTTAAAGACCAAGTTGTCCTTATAGTCCTTAGCATCCCTGTTATACTTCCTCCTTTTCTTTTGTTTTTGTTCAGTTTCTTCCTTGATCAGTATGGTTTTTATAGCCTCAGATCTGCGTGAATACTCCTGATCATCCTTAAAAGGGGTAAGCTTAGTCCTAATACTATTGATTTCTAAATCAAGCATAGTGAGTCTACGTTTCTTTTTAGCCACCAAAAATTGTAAAAAACCTACCCCTGCTTCATTAAAATACTTGAACCACTCTGCTAATTCATTGTCTTCTTTCTGGGGATTGACCTCCCATCTTAGGCTCCTGGGAACCATATTTTCCTTTATATACTCCTCTAGATACGCAATGTCCCATCTTAAATGTACTTCCGTGATGGTAAGGTTTTTTAATCTGAGGAAACATCCTGCCAGGTCGTCCCTCAGATCCCCCCTTCCATCAAAACCACCCGTAGTGTCCGTAACTACCTGGGACCTGTACTCAAATATATCCATATTAAGGAAAAACATAAGCAGCAGATCTGGATATCAAAAATTAGGAAACTAAAAATAAACGAAGAACTGCACTACGTGCATAAATGGTGAAAACATAAAATGAGAGAATCATTAAAAAACAAAAACTGTGATAAGAGTCCTGCTGCTAAACACTATAACCCCGATATAAGGCAAAAATTGTATGGATATTAATCAGTGTAGCGCTGGACATAAATGATGAATAGTGATATAATAATAATGCTAAAAAATGATGAAAAAATATTAACCACAAAATGTTATAAACAATCCATGAAAAAGATCTCCAATATGTGAAGTTACATCAGTGAAGAAAAGTATGTCAAAACGAACAGTATAGCACTGAACTGGTGATATAATAAACATATATATTATGAACACATGTGAATTATTGACCTAAACTTATTCCGTCATAAAATAAATACAAATATGGTGAAAATCATATATGTAATTAAAATTATTAATGTGAGTCCATACCCTGAAAGGGTGTATACAAAGAAAAAAACAAGTGCAAATGAAAAGTAAAGTTCATAAGAGCAAAATAATCTAAAGTTCATGAGTGTCACAAATGAAAAAATGAATCCAAAAAAACCCAAAAAAGGCTATTGCAGGGTTCGGGATTGCATGATCCACCACTAGTGCAGCCCACCACCAGATGGTAAAATTAGAGGCTTACCAGAAAGCCTGCGACTGCCCTTACTCAGGGGGGTCAATACAGGCTTAGTAGTGGAAAATATTCGAAGATGATAGGTTCCCTAGATTGTTCTCCCGCTCTCCTCGCCAAACAGATGGTCTGCAGCAACGGGGACTCCAATATGTAGGAAATGCTCCCAGGGATTCCTTCAGTGCTTCTTCCCGGATGGGCCAGGCACAAATAAGCCACAAATCCCAAGAGAAAAATACAAAAGGGACTCCAATAGTGTAGATTGACTAAAAAAGGCTTTGGTTTATTAAAGCGGGGGTCCACCTATCTATCGGTTTTTTTTTTTGGAGTTCATTCACAAACTTTTCTTCTCATGATTATTTACTCACATGTTCTGTTTAATAAGTCCGCCTTTGTCCGATTTTGTTGTAAAGAATAGCTTATAAAATTCACTGAAGGCGGTTTCCATCATCATTGTGGGCATTTGAAGCCCACAAGCATGTATTTCCTGGATGCGGTGAATGCTGTTCTCCCAGCATTCACCGAGATGTTGTGATGACGCTGTTGCACAATGCATGCTGGGAAGCCTGAGACTAGCTCCCAGGGGACTGTGGGAGGTCTGGGAGAGGCTAGAAACACGCCTACTCCCATGGGAGGAAAATCAGGAAGTGCTAAGAAGATTAGAAAAAAAAAGGTAATTACGGTGATTTAAATTTTTTTACACAGCATGTCAGCATCTAGGCAAGGAAGAGAATGCATAGAGATAATGTTCAGAATTTGGGTGGAACCCCGCTTTAAACTATAGCAAAACAATAAATATAAAGCACTTACAGCAGAAGTGACAGTGAAAAAAGCTCCTTAGCTGTTTAAAATGAGTTCGCGCATGCGCGATGCGTGTCGACGTTGTGACCCTACGGCCGTTTCGGCAAAACTGACGTCATCAGGGGTACGTGATTGCGCACGCGCATGCGCATTATATAGCCAAACGGCGCTGCAGAGAAATGGGGAAAATCAGGAAGCTCACTTGGGGAGGATTTATCATAAATACCTTTGAACATCAAACATCGGGCAAACAGGTGTATATCCTTGATCAGTTGAAATCTGTCAAGGTCAACAGATGGACAAAATGTAAGTCCAAGTTTAAGTACAAAAATCTGTTCACATTGGTGAGGTGAGTACGAACCACCGAAGGTTGACGAATGGAAGTAGGTCCGAAGGTGCGGTGAAGAGAGTCTGTAGAAGCTGTGGTACGATCCCCTTTCTCTTTTAAAGTAACCTATTCTGGGATAAATCCCGGTAGGTAGTGGAATTGCTAGGTGAGAAAGAAACAGAGGTGACATTAGATGCATCAGGTACATCATTGTCTGCTTTGGGTACATTAGAAGTAAATGGTTTAGAAAAGGGTTTATTGGATGAGGTTTGGCTCCACTTATAGGCATAACTATTGTCATGGGCCGACTTATCCCAAAGGAATTTGTTTTTCTTGGTGTTAATGACACTCAAGGTGTATTCCTCCAGATGCACCGCAGATCTTTTTCTCGCTTGGTGAATCTGGTGGAAGTCACATGGAGAACAAGTTCCTGATACCAATTGTTTATCTAAAGATCAAGATGGTTGAGTTCAGACTCATATTGCTTACAAAGGAGAGAAATCATATGAAAGGAGCACATTTGGAGATTGTGTTCCCAAGATTGTTTAACCTCCCTGGCGGTATGATTATTTCAGATTTTTGCGTCTCAAAGTGGTACAATTATTTTGCATAGAAATTTGGGGTTTTATATTGTAGGCCTGTAATTCTTAGCAATAACACACTTAAATCTGTCCACCAAGAGTCTAGTAGATATCCTGGGTATGATGAAGTTTGAAACACAAAATCATAAATTATAATAATAATAAATAAATATAAATAATTATAAAAAATAATAATAATAAAATAAATTGCCCACGATTTACTATTGCTCAATTCTGCAAGTGTTCTAATTTCCTATCGCTGTTTCTTAGCTGGTTTAAAACCACTTTTGACGTAAAGGGACACTTTTTGGTTGCTATGGACAATCTCCAGTTTCCAGGCAGAAAGAACAGTAAATATCATATAAAACTGAATGCAGGGCATTGGACAAAGCACTGGGGACAAAAGGGATGTGAAATGATTTCATACAGTAATGGAATCTGTAAGATTACAGTGTACTGTATGTGTTATGAATTTTCACTTTTTTGAATTTGCCACCAGGCTCCGCCCCGTGCATCGCGACGCTCGCAGGGAAAGGAGCCCGACACACAGGACAGCGTGGAGAGGACTGAGCCTGCAGACACAGCGGGGGGACATCGCAGGATCCTCGGGACAAGGTAAGTAACCCGCACCAGGATCCTGCAATGTAATCCTGTGGCTCGGGGTTACCGCTAATGGTGCTGAAATTTAACCCCGAGCCACACTTGGGAAAACCGCCAGGGAGGATAAGAGAATCATTGATTTTCTTAATGTTCTGGAATATATGAATTCTCCAACCCCACGGAACAATGGAGTTTTAGGAATATTTTTCAAAATATGACTTATGCAATAAATACGCACTTTCTTTTCCAAAAGACGCTGCAGTCTCATGAAGGCACGATCTAGATCTGCATCAGAAATATTGGCCTCAGTTTGAGATGATCGAATTTTCATCATAAGGCCCTCCCAGGCCTCACCACAAAAATCAGCCATGACAATCACTGCTCAAATTTACACAGAAAGAGAAACCAAACTAGTATCCGTCTACACACAAACTAAATGCTACACAAATTTAAATACAAGTACAAAATCTGAAACAGTTGCTGAGATAGACAGTAGATGGAAAAATGAATACAAAAAGAGAACAATCTTGCACAAAAATTATTAAAGCATATAACACATATGATTATAGTTTTTATCTAGAGGGACATCCAACCACGAAGGGTGGTGTATTAAAACACCTAGATCGCGGAAAAAAGAGGAATAGTGATTGGTATGTCCTTAATAGATAAGGCACCTCATCCCAAAGATTGAATACAATAGGGAGCAGAGAAGAGGGGATTATTACGGTGCCATAAACAACTCAATACAGTATATTCAGAATAAAAAATAGTAAATTGTATTACAATTGGTTAAAAATCCATAATACAGTATACTGAATCACAAAAGGTAAGGGAGCATATTACAGTGTACTGTTGACCAGAAGATTTGACTTGTTCTCCATGTGACTTCCACCAGATTTACCAAGCGAGAAAAAGATCTGCGGGTGCATCTGGAGGAATACACCTTGAGTGTAATTAACACCAAGGAAAACAAATTCCTTCGGCATAAGTCAACCCATGACAATGGTTATGCCTATAAGTGGAACCAAACCTCATTCAATAAACCTTTTTCTAAACCATTTACTTCTGATGTACCCAAAGCAGACACTGATGTACCTGATTCACCTAATGTCACCTCTGTTTCTTTCTCACCTAGCAATTCCACTACCTACCGGGATTTATCCCAGGATAGGTTGCCTAAAAAAAGAAAGGAGGATTGTACCACAGCTTCTACGGACTCTCTTCACCGCACCTTCGGACCTACTTCCAATCGTCGACCTTCGGTGGTTCGTACTCACCTCACCAATGTGCACTCGTCTACCCCTTTCCCTGTTTCTCGTAGATCTTCTTCTATACCCCTTTGTATCACTCACAGCCACATCCTACTTCAGGTGTCACCACCCCTACTTTCTCTTGCTTATTTTCCACTGTTATCCATAGGGTCAGTGAACCTACCTTATCTTTGCTCTTCCCCACTAGCACTCAATCTATTGATCCCAAAATTGCACCTATTTATTTAGGGAAAACCCCGGATCAAGCACTAAGCCCCACATTGCCTCTGCCAATCAGGGAACCTCATGACTAGAAATCATAAATCTCTCCTCGATACCTTTAACAGAGGAACAGATTTTTGTACTTAAACTTGGACTTACATTTTGTCCTTCTGTTGACCTTGACAGATTTCAACTGATCAATGATATACACCTGTTTGCCTGACGTTTGATGTTCAAGGATATTCATGATAAATCCTCCCCAAGTGAGCTTCCTGATTTTCCCCCTTTGGAACTTTCTGAAACTGAACTCCAGGCTATGGATGACCTTATGTCACTTTGGGAGGAGGGACACACTGGTGACGAGGAACTGTCCAATATTGCTTTGTCCGGTGTCGTCGCCTCGGGTGTGTCCTTTCCCCCTCCCGTTTCCTTTAAACCCAGTCCCGTGCCTTTTCATTACTCCAGGCGAATCCTAATATTTGGGCCTTTGTCCAACAAACTACCCTAGAGATCAAAAATATGGATTTGGACAATTTACAAGGACACAATTTGTCCTTTAAATATCGTAAAGCTCTCAGGGAACTTCAATGTCATCCTGAATTGATCATTAAGCCGGCCGACAAAGGTGGCAATGTCGTTCTCATGGATGTCCAGGCATATGAACGCATGTGCCTCAACATCTTTGACAATCGACATTGGTACCGGCCCATTTCTAAAACTTTAATACAAAACTTTACTCGTTAGTATTATAACCTAATCTTCAAAGCCTATCAACTGGGCACAGTTGACTTGAACACCTGGAACTATTTAAATGTAAAGGACCCTAAGATACCCACTTTTTACTCTCTTCCTAAGGTGCACAAGTCTCTAAAACACCCTCCTGGACGACCAATCATTTTGGGTTGTCTGAGTTTAACTGAGAATGCCAGTGCCTTGGTAGACAAATATCTAAACCCGCATGTGACGTCTCTTTTTTCTTAGAGGTCATCCATGGCCAATTAAATGAACATGGACCTTTGTCCAGTTCATTTAGCCAGTTAGGAGAAACGGTACTTTGGATGATGAATTTTATCGGGCATCCAAAGATTTATATGACAGACTTCATCAAAGAGGATACAGTCGATCTTAACTTAAAAGAGCATTCAATAGAGTAGTTAAACTCAACAGATGAGATCTCATTCATTCGAAAAAATCTTCCAGATCTGACCAATCAATCCGCATTATTACCCAGTTCACCAAACAACATATGCAGACGAGAGCCATTTTTAAGAAATTCTGGCCCCTATTGACGGCAGATAACACTATCAGTAAATATGTAAAATCTCATCCAGAGATTACACACCAACGGGCTCCCTCTATGGGGGACCATCTGGTTACCAGTCACGACATGCGTAGAAACCCAGATAATCCTACAACTACTGGCACTTTCCCTTGTGGACGTTGTGACATTTGCTCTTTGATCACTAATTCTAGAGATACTATTCTCCCTAACAGTCAGACCCATATTGTTAAACGTAGAGTCACATGTAAAACCATTGGAGTGGTCTACTTAGCCATCTGCGCATGCGGATGTTTTTACGTCGGTAAGACGAAACGCTCTTTTTTTTTAAGCGCATTAAGGATCACATTATGCCATTATACAAACGACTTACTACCACTGCCCTCAACAGACACATTGCTATTCAACATGATTATGATCCCAACTTTGTTCGTTTCGCTGCATTGGAGCATGCACCCTTATATGCTTGAGGCGGTGTTATTGACGTTACTTTATTACAGTTGGAGACCAAGTGGATACATTGCTTGGATGCTATTAAATATCCTGGTCTGAACGAATACATTAGCTTTAAATCTTTTTTATAACTTAATCTTAGTTTTGACTTTTTAAAAGTTTTTTGTAGACCCCACTCTAACTAGGTCCAGCTTTGTCTCCAACTGGTTTGATTGGGATTATAGCGTTCGGCCCCTCTTATGTTCCATCTTGCTCTCCCCATTTTTCTGATTTTGATATTCACTGCTCTTCTGATCCCTTTACCATCCTGGGATCAACATAGTGAGCGTTCCTGCTATATATCTATTGTGTTAAATCATTTATTGTGTTTTCTTTTTATAGTCATTTGTTCTCCTTTTGCTCTTATCTATTATTTTTATTTTTACTTATTTCATTATATTGTTTTTTCATTATTTGTTTATTATTCCAATTCATAATCATACACATGCTATATCTGTTTTGGTCCTTGTGTGTTTAGTTTCTAATATTTCCGATTCGCATATCTGATTAGCAGGTTCTAATATATCTTTAGTCTAGCTTCATATATATACACCACCCTGTGTTCATTCGCTGCACGATTGGCTGTTTGGATGAACTGTTTTGCTTATGGAGCATTGCATGGCTGTTCCTTGTCTGTTCCGCTCCCTGATCTCCCCTCCGCCTTTGCCATTTCCCCTTTCTATCCTTTCCCCATATCTCTGGTTCCCTTCGGTGCCTGGCCGGCTGTCCATTAGTCCCAGGAACGTATACCTAGTCACAGCCCTTGGCTGTATGGACACCCTAGAGCTGACTGTCTCTGACAGCTAGCCCGCCCCCCAGCCTCTCTCTGCCCCTTGCCTTCCACACTGAACATCTGCCTCCCTTAACATCCTCCCATTGGTTGCTGGCTACCCCCCGCTCCATTGGCAGGCTCACAATTTGGTCACGCCCACGGCTGCCTGCACCGCATGGCTGTTTCTGTGCCATGCAGTACACCTTGCGCTTGGCCTTCTGGGCATCGTAGGCACCGTGTCGATGACAGTGCATGGGCGCATTGGCCGCCTCTCATCCGCTCCCGATTGGTCACTAATTGGCACCAATCGGGTGGGGGGCTTTAAAGGTAGACGTCGTTAGTCCTCTTTGGCTGGCATATTGGGGCGATGTAAGACTGTCCTGTTGGAGGTAATACTTATCCTGGTAATTTTTGTTGTTTATTCTGGCCCTGTCCCTTAGTTGTGGACGGGAGTCGATAGGTATCATCATTCATTGGGTTATGCTTTGTCCCATTAATCAGGTTTATGCACGCTGTTTGTGTGGATATCCTTCTGTTGGTGCTTACCTCCTGTTCAAGCCCGTTGAAGCCCTGGACTGTATCTCTTTGATTCCAAGGTAAGCCTTGAACCAATATTCAGTTAAGTTTCTTCACAAATTCTGCCTGCATTTTTTTTCATTATTCATTATTGTCCTTTTTTCTTTTCTTTTCTTAACAAAAAATCCTCTCCTCTCTAATTTAGTTACCTTCTTGTCAACCAATCAGTATATTTGCTCCTTCTGGACTAATTACACAACATTGGTTTCAACAGTGCCCCTTTCTATGATACCATTTTTTGCTTTTGGTATGTATTGAGGAATTTTAACCCTTTTCTTTATAATATAGTTGAGCTTTTTTTAGCCTTATGTTTGTTTTTCTTTTTACAGCTTTTATGTAGGTTTCCCCTTTAGCCCTCTACAGCCATATATTGGCAGTGTGGGGTTGCTGCCCCATTGACAGTGGACCGCATTCTCCTTGCCCCAATGGGATTCTAGGGTATGTTTGGGTAATCCTTTGTGAATATAGGGATTATTGTCCACCATATGGCATTCCATCTGGGGGATGGGGTTTCTGGGAAGGGATCAGACATGGTTTTCCCATGCAGCCTAATTGTCTAGTGATGCGCACAGTGCTGTTTGGTCTTTCACTCTTCAAAAAACTAATGTTTTTATGTGTTTCTTTCTTTTCAGAGCTACAACTGTTTATTGTCATATTCTATTCCCCTGATGAAGCCAATGTTTTGGCGAAACTAGTAGGGACAAATTGACCTGCTCTTGTAACCCCCATCATCTTCTGGTCAACAGTAAACTGTAATATGCTCCCTTACCTTTTGTGATTCAGTATACTGTATTATGGATTTTTAACCAATTGTAATAAAATTTACTATTTTTTATTCTGAATATACTGTATTGACTTGTTTATGGCACCGTAATAATCCCCTCGTCTCTGCTCCCTATTGTATTCAATCTTTGGGATGATGTGCCTTATCTATTAAGGACATACCAAACACTATTCCTCTTAATTCTTAGTAAATTGACCCCAAAATCTCCTAAATAGCGAATTTTGAAAAACTTTTAAAGGTACCAGCTAGTAAGTTATATTATGCTGATTTAAATGAAGCTAAGTTGTCCACTAGAGTTTACTACCACTTTAAAAGGACTTCATATAATATTTGCATATTTAGCCTGGCATTAAATTTTAACATTTTGACCTCTTTATCACTTCTGCAGATAAGGTACATCACACCCTGATCGGACTGGTCGTAGGAATAACAGGTGCTGTTGTGTGTGTAGTCGGGTTGGCATGCTTTGTGACGTATAAAAAGCGCAGGTAAGAAATCATCATCAAAAAACATGAATATATTGTGGCGCAAGCTTACATAAAACATCCCATGAAATCTACAATATTACCAAACAAACATTAGCCTAGACTTCACGAGAGCAACCCTTGATATTATTTTGCACCCAAACAAATTTTTTTAATATAATGTTATGTGCAAATTCCATTTTTTAGTCTGTTGTGCATAATATTTTTTTCTTTCCATTTAATAAAAATGTTTGCCTTTGTCTATGTTGCTATATTTCCTTTTATATATATTCTAAGTGGTTACTGCAGATGATGCACAATTGTTGCACTTGAACAAATCAGCAGGCAATGTAACTGGGATCAGAGAAAAGTTAGAGGAGCAAATACTGTAGCTGCTGACTTTTAATATAAGGACACTTACTTGTTCAGGGATGCAGCAATGTCCTCACCCAAATTGATTCTTCAATTGGCTTCCGTGCAGGAGCAGGAATAGGAAGTAAAGGAAACAGGAATTGAAACCTTGCGGCTTCACAGCTGGTTTCCTACAGCATTAGTGTGCTGCACCCTGGGAATGGTCTTCTGGGAAATGTGATGTGTGCAGGAAGACTTCAGGTGCAATCTTCCAGAAGTGGGAGCGGGTACCTGTCAAAACCAGGCACCCACTCCCCCCAAAAAGTGCTAAATGTGACAGTGGAGGAGCAAAAAAGGGGAACTTCCCCATTTGGGTGGTGCTCCGCTTTAAGTAAATGCAACATAAATAAGTAAAGAAGGAATAGAACACCTGTCAGGTTTTTATTGCTGCCTGTATTTTTTTACAGACGTAAAGGTTCCACTCCTCTTTTATCTATCAAACACATTATATTTACCTGTTCTGTGCAAAGCACAGAGCAGCCCTGATCCTCCTTTTCTGTGGTCCCCAGCCAAGACTTCTCCACTCCTTATGGGGGCACTCATGCATGCTTGCTCTTGAGCCAGCGCTGTGTCGACACACACAGCATGGCTCAGCCCTGTGACCCGCTCTTTCCTTACAGGCTGTGATTGACAGCAGCAGGAGCCAATGCGTCTCTGGGCTTATGAGAGAGAGAGAGAGAGAGAGAGAGAGAGACAAAGCAGTGTTGTTGTTCTCGGGCACAGCACTGGATCGTGATCGGGCTCAAGTAAGTATTTAGGTGGGGCTAGGAGGGAGTAGCACATGAGAGGTTTTTTTTACCTTAATGCAGAGAATTCATTAAGGTAATACCTACTGTATATCCTCTCAGTTTCTAGCTTATGGCGCACCCACAAGGCATACGCCAGATTTAATTGGCCTCTAAGGGAAAAAAAACGGAGCGCATACACAGTTAATAGCCTGTTAGCTACCATATCTAAACTTGAGAAAGAGCACAAGGCTTCCCCTAAAAACTCTTCCCTTCTTCAACTTAGGTTTGCTATCAATTTCTAGCCACGAGAAATACCAAAAAAAAAATTTTAATTAAATCACAACTCACAAGGAAACAAAGCTGGCAAATATCTAGCCTCCCAACTACACCATTGATAGAATAAACATAACATTCAGAAATTAAGTCATCATAAATCTGGGAAAGTCATGTATAACCTGCAAGAAATAGCAGACACATTTGCAGAATGCTATGAACTCTTATATAACCTAAGGGAAGATAAAGACACCCCCAGCCCCTCTCATCAGACATAGCTCAGTTTCTAAAAAAGATTAATCTCCCAACTATAGATTCCTCTACCCTTGAAGAAATAAATGTACCAATTTCCGTAGAAGAAACTAGTAAGGTCATTCATTCCTTACCAATACATAAAGCCCCAGGGGGGATGGACTGTCCAGTGAATATTATAAAGTGTTAGGTAATATCTTAGCACCATCTAAATTGTTTAAGCACGCTGCTAATACTCAGACATTCCCCAAAGTGATGCTAGAAGCTGTTATCACAGGAAAAGTGGGAGGAGCCTAATGATGGCACCAGTCAGGAGCTGCTGCCCATATGCAGACAGCGGAGTAAGAAGCCCGGCATCCCCCCCACGCTGGTCTCGGGACATTGGAAAGTAGCTTTGAGAGACGGCTGTGACTGGCAACGACGAGCAGAGAGGTGGTATGAGCAGGGAACGCCGCCAATCAGCTGGAAGGCTGGATGAGGAAGTGAGAGAGAGACTGAGCGTGCGGTGAGACCCAGAGACCAGAGAAGGGGAAGAGTGAGCGAGTGAGCGAGACGCCGAAAGGGAGAGAAAAGAGAGGAAAAACCCTCGCTCATAGAGATGGCAACAGAGTACCGCTCCAACTACTGAGAGGAGGCAGCATACGGGCCACCTGAAGGAACGGCTCAAGTGGGACAGAGATCCCTGAATTTGGCAACAGCAAGACTCCAGCAGCAGAGGAGTGAGTCAAGTTTGTTACTACAAAATTATTGTTGGACTGTAATCCACCCCGGAAGATATGCTTGGTCCCTGATAATAAGCAGAGGAAGGTCACGTCACGTGGCGTCGGGGGGGGCGGAGTCACCCATTTGCGTCACTGGGTGGCCCGTTCACAAGTTCTGGTGCGAACCAGGGGGGTGTTCGGCTCATCCATAGTTATAACTATACAACCTAGGAGTCCGGAGGAGTAAAGAAGACAGGAGCAGGAGAAGGGAGCCCAGCGAGCAAAGATGACAACATTGAACTTTTTGACGTACAATGTGTGTGGGTTAAATACATATACAAAAATAAATAATATATTAAAAGAAATTAACCAACTCTCCGGAGAGGTAGTCTTCCTGCAAGAGACCTATATCTCCCATAAAAAAACTATAAAACTAAACTCAAAGGATTTTCCAAAATGGTTTTATGGAGACTCCACAACAAAATGGGCAAAAGGAGTGGTCATCCGTTTTACCAGAGGGGTAAGGTTTACCCTAGAGGGGAGGTTGGTGGACCCGGAGGGGCGGTATCTGGCCCTGAGGGGAAGACTAAACGAGGTGGACTGCACCCTGGCAAATATCTATTGCCCAAATAAGAACCCAATAAAATATTTAAAAGCGGTTATGGAGAAATTAATGGAGTTTAAGAAAGGTGGATTAATAATGGCAGGGGATTTTAATTTCACTATGAAACCTGAGATTGATAGTACGTCCCGGGTAAAAGGGACTGGGAATGCTCAACAGGGGATATTAAAAAAGAAATTGCATCAGAACCAGCTGATGGATGAATGGAGGATACAGCATGCTAAAATGCAAGACTATACATTCCACTCCCCTGTACATGGGACATACTCAAGAATTTATTATTTCCTGATAGAACATAGGCTATTGGAGTCAGTGATTAGTACAAATATAGAAGTTACATCCTTTTCAGACCATGCCCCAGTGACTATGAAAATGAAGATAAGTGGGGCCCAAAATAGGGCAAACTTATGGAGATTGAACGAAGAACTAATTCAGGGAAAAAAAGCGGAAGATAGGATAAAAAAAAAGTTAGAACATTATTTTAAAACAAATTATACCGGAGAAGTATCAGTGGCAACATTGTGGAAGGCCCATAAGCCCTATATAAAAGGAATCCTGATAGCAATGGGAGGGGAAAAAAAGATAGTAAGGAAAAGGGAAGTACTAATGAAGGAAATCTACGACTTAGAACAGGAACATAAAAAAAAGAAGAGAAAGAAGTATACCACATGCTCACCCTAAAAAGAGATGAAGTAAAAGAACTTAAAGAGCAGGAATTACCATAAGACCTTTACCTGGATTAGAAAGAAAGGTATCTAGGAGGGAACAAGACTGGGAAGTACCTGGCCAGAATACTAAAAAAGAAGAAAAAACACAAATTATATAGAGAAAATCCAAAGTAGCACTGGGGAAATGGTATTCACAAAAAAGGATTAAGCAGGAGTATTCCAAAAATACTATGGAGAACTGTACTCAATAGAACAGAAAGAGATTCTGGAGCATGAAAAGGCGAGGATAGAGAAAATGAAAACCTTTCAGAGGGAAGTGAGCCTAAATAAAATCCCAGAAGACAGACTAAGCGACCTGGAAAGATCTACAGTATAACAGAAAAAGAGATAGGCTGTATCTTAAAAGAAATAACCTCAGGGAAAAGTCCTGGCCCAGACTTGCTGTTAAACGTAGATAAGAAACTATTCACCAAAGTATTAGCTAGCAGGATGAAAGTGGTAATGAACAACCTGGTACATGCGGACCAAGTCAGATTCATCCCATCAAGGGAAGGGAGAGATAACTGGGTTAGAACTCTGTTACTGGCTAAGGGAATTAAAAAAAAAACAGGTCCCCAGGGCTACTTCTCTCAATAGACGTGGAGAAAGCATTTGATAGGGTAGACTGGGGATTCATGATGAAGACATTAGAAGTAATGGGAGTAGGCCCAAAGATGACCAAATGGATTGAAGCACTGTATAATTATCCAACAGCTAGGGTAAAGGTTATTGGGACAGTATCTATGCCATTTGAGATGTATAATGGAACAAGACAGGGCTGTCCCCTGCCCCCCCTATTGTTTGTTCTATCATTGGAACCACTTTTGGCTGGGATCAGACAGAGCACAGATATAGGGGGGATTACGATAGGGGGCGAAGAGCATAAATTAGCGGCATACACCGATGATATATTGCTCTACATCAACAAACCTAGAGTAACTCTGCCCAACCTAATGAAGCTACTAAAAACCTATGGAGATATTAAACTTTAAGATTAGGGATGGGCCGAACAGACCCCTGTTCGGGTCGCACCAGAACTTCCGAACACCGCGAAAGTTCAGACCCGAATAACAAACCCCATTAAAGTCAATGGGACTTGAACGTCGAAAATTAAAAGTGCCCATTTTGAAGGCTTAAATTCAAGTAATTGGTCATACAATGGTTACAGGGTTTCAGGTCCTGCCCTGGGGGACATGTATCAATAAAAAAAAAGTTTGTGAAAAACATCATTTTTAAATGAGCAGTGATTTTTTTTATTTTTAAAGTGAAAGCATAAAAATGAAAAATTCCTTCCAATATAGTGCTTGGCGGGTCCCCTTAGTCTACCTGTAAAGTGGCAGATCTGTACCATGTCTAGAATTTGCTGCAGCAATAATTGCATTTATAAAGCCAAAAAATGACATTTTCCCTGCAAGCTGCCTTTATTTTGCTCAGCAACAGCTGGAGAGCCAGTGTGTATGATGAGGCCACAATGTAGTGCACTGGGAATAAGATTAGAGATTTTTTGGATACATTCTGGTGTCACTTTGACTTTGGATAGAAGTAACGGGTGTGTAAAATATGGTCTTTGGGTGTTGGCGCCTTCCCACCGTAACTCTATAGAAGTACTCTTGATGAAAGCAAGAATTGGCCTTGCTGTAAAAAATTGCAATAATATGCACCTGTCAAACAGGTGCAGAAAAATTGGTCTTTGGGTGTTAATTGTGTCCATAAAATCTACACCAAAAACATTCTTCCAGATGAAATGATTGAACACCCTCAAAGCTAAGCAGCCTCGAAGTCCTGCAGAGATTCCACATCCCAAAAAGACTTAATCAGTGACATCGGCATCAGGGGCTTCATAGCTGGTAATCCAGGACTGATTTATTTTTATAAAAGTCAAACGGTCCACGGAGTCTGTGGACAGACGCGTTCTATGATCAGTAACGAAACCTCCTGCAGCACTGAATTCCCGTTCTGAAAGCACGCTGGATGCAGGGCAGCCCAACAACTCAATAGCATACTGGGCAAGTTCTGGCCAGTGGTCTATTCTCATGACCCAGTCAGTCAGTGGGCCTTGAGAGGGCCTTCCTCTTCCTCCTGCTGCTTTGCCTCCAGTGCCCTGTCCATAATGCCACACAGAGTCTGCTCCAGCAGGGACACAACAGGGATTGTGTCACTGATGCATGCACTGTCACGGCTCACCATCCTTGTGGCCTCCAACAATGGTGACAATACAGTGCATGCATCCTTAATGGTCAGCCATTGGTGTGGGGGAAAAAAAGCAGAGGCGGCCTGAGCCTGTCGTCATGCTGTACTGGCACAGGTACTCGTTGACGGCCCTCTGCTGTATGTATAGCCGCTGCAGCATTCCCAAAGTTTAGTTCCACCTAGTGGGCATGTCACAAATCAGCGATTTACGGGCAGGTGGAATTCCCGCTGAATTTCAGCCAACCGAGCACTGGCTGTGTATGACTGCCTGAAATAGCTACAGACTCTTCTGACCTGCTTTAGTACATCTTGCAACCCTGGGTACATACTTAGGAAATGATGCACCACCAAATTGAGGACATATACCAGGCATGGCACATGTGTCAACTTTCCCTGTCTAAGGGCAGACAGGAGGTTTGAGCCATTATCGGACACCACCATTTCTGGCTCCAGCTGGCATGGTGTGAACCACCTCTGGGCCTGTCCCTGCAGAGCTGCAAGAAACTCTGCTCCGGTGTGGTTCCTGTCCTCTAAATACACCAGCTGAAGCACTGCATAGCACCTTTTAGCCTGACTCTGGGAACAGCCCTTTGAACGCTTAGGGGGTAGTTGATGTTCATAGGACAATTCTGCAGAGGAGAGCATGGAGGTGGCGGA
Source organism: Aquarana catesbeiana (assembly GCF_042186555.1). Lineage (NCBI taxonomy): Eukaryota > Metazoa > Chordata > Amphibia > Anura > Ranidae > Aquarana > Aquarana catesbeiana. The sequence continues at coordinate 43,398,840 of NC_133332.1, forward strand.
GGAGGAGGAGGGGGTAGAGCTCACAGGTCTGGCATCATCACCACTAGCTGTATGAAGATGTGGGGGCACAACAAGCTGTAGCACCGAGCCCTGTCCTGCATCCTTTCGAGTTGCAAGCAGCGTTACCCAGTGTGCTGTGAACAAAATATATCGTCCCTGCCCATGCTTGCTGGACCACGTGTCAGCAGTAAGGTGGATTTTATGGCTGACTACCTTGCCCAACGATGCCAGAACATTCCCCTTCATGTGATGGTAGAGAGATGGAATGGCCTTCCCGTGAAAACTAGTAGCAACTGGGAACCTGCCATTGTGGTACAGCACATTGTGCAAATTCACGGTAGGGGGCAGAATCCACCAGGCTGAAAGGCAGTAGTTGGAGAGCCAACAGCTTTGACAAGCTTGCATTCAGACACTGGGCATGAGGGTGGCAGGGACTGTATTGTTTTTTCCACTGCAGCAGACGGGCAGAGAAATTTGCCGGCTACAGTCTACAGCTGATGGTGTGTTGTTGGCAGATGTGCTGCTAGGACCTGGGACACCCTGTATTATACCATCATCCCTGTCAGTGGAGGCTGCTGAGAGGTAATGACTCGGTATCACAGGGACAGACTGAAGTGGGTAAGGAGGAGGGACAGATTTTTGCCCCTTTTGTGTGGCTTTTAGGTGCTCTTGCCAACGGGCTGAGTGGTTGGACATTAAATGCCTTGTTAAGCATGTAATACCCAAATGTTGATGTTTTTGCCACGTTTGATGTGCCTGAGACACAGTTTGCAGATAGCAACAGTGCAATCTGCTGCAGATGTGCTGAAAAAGGCCCAGACAGCTGAGCTTTGGGGAGTGGGCCGGGAGATAACAGCTGCAGAATGTCATGGAATAGGGTGCCTGCTCTCTACTCTTTCTTGATGTCGGCCTCCTTGGGGTTGTGCTGTCTCACCTTCAGTTTCCTCCTCTGCTCTATCTGGCACCCAAGTCGCATCAGTGACCTCATCATCATCATCATCATCATCTCCATCTTCTCCATCTTCATCATTACCACTGGAGACAACTTGGCAATACGCTGCAGCTTGGGGAACATGAATGCCAATTTGTCTACCAGTGTTCCTCCCTCTCTCTAGGCTCATGTTCCTGTCATCCTCAACCTCACAACCAACATCTGAATCCAGTAATGGCTGGACATCATCAAGGCGCAAGTGGCTGACGCTGTGGTCAAATAACTCGGCTGACTCCTCAATAGCTGATGTTGGGGCTATGGCAGGAATAGATGTGGACAAGGAGGCAGGGTTATCCACTCTGGTAACTGCAGAAGACTGCACACTTGTATCTGCTTGCGATGAATTACAAATGCTTAGCACGTTGGTACATAACACCTGATAAGGCACATAAATGTCAAAAGGAGGTCTCACGATTATGCTGGCAGGGATGCAGGGAGGTGGGAACGATGACCCACATATGGTGGAGGTGTCCAAAAATTAAAAACTACTGGAGAGAGGTGTTGCAGGTAATCAAGGAGATCACCAATATAGAGATACCAGAGGAACCGTGGAGGTGTTTGTTTCATGGGGTGAGAATACCAATTAATATCCCAACAGTGGCAGGAGACAGAAAGCCCTACTATGGGGAGTTGGTGTAAGAAAGTGGATGAGATGTATAATATGGAATATCTTAGGTTCTGTGGAGAGGAGGGAATGGAAGGATTGGAAAGTAAGTGGAAGGTTTGGAGAGAGTTTAAGCAGACAAGGAGATATGTAGAACTAAAGGGAGTAGACAAAGGGGAGAGGATGGGAGTCATAGCAAAAGTCAAGTAATAAAAAAAAAAAGAGAGAGAAAAGTGGGAAGGGGGGAGGGAGTGGGTATAATAATGGCAAATTGTGTCGGTGTTTGAGAAATGCTTTGTTTTACTTGGATATATATTTGTTATAAAGAAAATGAATAAAGAAATTGAAAAAAAAAGAAGCTATCACTATTCCAAAACAGGGAAAAGACCGACTTCCCCCACCAACTACAGACCCATTTCACTATTAAATTCTGACCTAATAATGCACTTCAAAATATTGGCCAACCGTCTGCTAGAAATAACACTATATCTCCTAGAACCAGATCAGGTGGGGTTTGTCAAAGGACAACAAGGCCCTGACAGCACCAGAAGAATGATCATTTTGATCAATTATATAGAGCATAATCCAATACCTTCTGTTCTCCTTGGCTCGGATGCAGAGAAGGCATTCGATAGAGTTCACTGGGGATACATAGCAGAAACTCTTTGAAGGTTTGGATTTTCTGGCTTCATTCATGAAGCCATAATGTTCCTATATTTGGTGCCTTCGGCCAAGGTGTTCACATCAGGTAATATTTCCACAAGCTTTCACACTTTCTGATGGAACCAGACAAGGCTGCCCATTATCACCCATTATTTTTTCATTAATATTCGAACCTTTAGAAGTAACCATTAAAACTAACCGCAATATTATAGGTATTAGAATTGGGCAAAAAGAACATAAATTGGGTTTGTTCATGGATGATATATTTTTAGCGCTCTCCAATCCTGATATCTCCCTAAATGAAGTGCCCTGGAATCCTTTGAAATAGTTTCTTACTACAAGATTAACCCTATTAAATGTTACGCTTTACCAATGAATATTCCATCAGTACTAATTGATGACTTGCATCAAAAATAGAAGTACAACTGGGATGAACTCTCTATTTCTTATCTGGGAATTCAATTTTCTTACCCTTTATCTAAATGATATGAAGTTAACTATCTCAATCTCTTAGACTAAATTAACAAAGACTTCCAAGCCAGTCAAAAAACTCAACTCACTTGGATCAATAGAATAGCAGCATTTAAAATGCAAACATTACCTAAAATAATATATTAGAGTCGCATTTTCGATTCCGACTATGGTAAAATCCAATTTAATTACTTAATTACTCCTTTCCTCCTCTGCGAGATGCGGGGCTGAGATTCCTCTGCTGATGTCAGTCTTGAGGGGAGGAGGAGGAGAGGAGAGAGCTGGCTAGTCATGTGATCGCAAGCTCGGCTCTTAAATAAGGTATTTACAGCATTTACATTTATAAATCATTCACAGAGGGGGATCACTGCAATAGGAGGCAGTGCTGATAGTGTATGCAGATTAGTGTTATGAGAGCAGCAGGAGGGGGTGGGGTGGTTCACACACACAGAGGGGAAGGGGGAGGAGGACACAGGAGCAGAGAGGAGAGCAGATAGAAGGCCGCTGATGACAGAGGCACGTAAACTGACCACAGTGTCTGGTCTCAGCAGCCATGATACACCGCGGTCAGTTTACAGAGGGGTAGGGAGAAACTGGCAGGATCAGCCAGGTTTTTTAAGTGTTACAGGGGGCCAGATGACACAGGACAAGCACAATGTCATATAACATGCTTTAAAGGAGCAGAATTCATTTTTTGGGGGGTTAAGGTGGATGCCTGTAATTTGCCTTTTGCCCTGAAAAAATGTCAGCTTTCTGTGATGTAAAAAAAATAGACAAAGATAAAACATTTCAGAAGTTTTTCCACCTTTAATGTGACCTATAAACTGTACAACTCAATTGAACAAAAAACTGAAATCTTTTAGGTGGAGGGAGGAAAAAAATAAAAAATAAAAAATAATATGGTTGCATAAGTGTGCACACCCTTATGCCCCGTACACACGGTCAGACATTGATCGGACATTCCGACAACAAAATCCTCGGATTTTTTCTGACGGATGTTGGCTCAAACTTGTTTTGCGTACACACGATCGCACAAAGTTGTTGGAATTTCCCATCGCCAACCACGTACACTACGTACGACGAGACTAGAAAAGGCCAGTTCAGAACCAAGCGCGGCACCCTTTGGGCTCCTTTTACTAATCTTGTGTTAGTAAAAGTTTGGTGAGAGACGATTCGCGCTTTTTCAGACTCGTGGCTTTCAGATCATTTTCTGCAGTTCAGTTTGTGCTTGTGGGTTTGTATCTGCTCTTCAGTGCGTGCAGCGAGTACCCTTGACTTGTCATTGTGTTCTTGTTCGTTCGTTACTGTTTTTCAGGTCGCTCTTCACAGGTCTTGCTGTTCTTCAGTGCGTTCTGTTACTTCGTTATGAGCAGCCGACCATTTTCTAGCCATGTTGCGTATACGTACTCCTTGTAGAGTTCGTGCTGTGCGGGGGCTTGGTGTTGGGGTCCTGACCTTGACACAAGTCCAGTCCATGAACAGGGTGGGGAGGAGTTCATGGACCAAGAATTGGTTGCTTCAGCGTGACCAGTTCTCTCATACGCCTTTGCTCCGTGAGATCCGTGAGAATAATCCTGATAATTTCAGGAACTATCTCCGGATGACGGACCCCGTATTTCACCGTTTGTTGGCTTCGCTGACCCCCTATATCAGCAGGCAGGATACCTGCATGAGGCAAGCCATCACTCCGGAGCAGAGGCTCGTCACTACCCTGCGGTACTTGGCGACAGGGAGAAGCCTGCAGGACTTGAAGTTCTCGACAGGCATCTCCCCCCAGGCTCTGGGGATCATTATCCCAGAGACCTGTTCTGCCATCATCCAGGTCCTGCAGAAGGAGTATATGAAGGTAAGATTTATCCTTTAATATCACATTTTATTGTATTTAATGTTTGCTAATATATTGTATTTCTTTCCTCATTCCCTGATTACCATGATTGTATTATGCTGTGAATGTCCCCTTTGTCCTCATGCATGCTGGATTTTTATGTAATTATTTTTGTTGTCCTTCATACATATTTGCCTTCACTTAGCTCCCCAGCATGTTCTCCTGGCCCTATATTCACCTCATGTAGTCACTTAACAATGTATTTTATCAGCTCCATAGTAGTGCTTTACCCCAAACATCCCCTAAAATGTTTAGAAATCTGATTTGTGCTTTAAATTCAGGCAGAGTACCAGAGGCTTTTTTTTGTAGTGTCCCCAAATCATTTTTATTAACCCTCCCTCCCCCCAACTGCTAAGTCAGCTGATCCCAATTCTCTATCTATCCTCAATGATCTATCTGCTGACTTTGCCAAACCCATACACACTATACCCATCTCTTTTGTGGTCAGATTTATGGATGAATTCCCCAAAGCATGTAGTGCAAGGGCCTGCCTGTATACTTTCAAATGGTACTGTTTAAAGTTTTTGTATCCTATTATCTCAATAGGTAATAGCAGAATGTCCAAATGTGCTCAAATGTGTACAATGAGTATTTATAGCTATGTATTATGACACTTCTTACCTGTCCAGTGGTCTGCCAATAGTGTAACTAAGGAGGGGCTGTTCCAAGTAATACCCTGTATTTAGGCATTTAGGCCAATGAGAGGGGGGGAGGGGGAATATGATAGGTGTACCTTATACTTTGGTGTTGTAAAATTCCCCTAAATGTTATCTGGATGTTGGCCAAGAATTTTTGTGTCTAATCTGCTTTCCATGTTTATGTGCAAAAATACTAAGTTTTTTTTGTTTTCCTCAACAGTTTCCTTCCACGCCACAGGAATGGCAGACTGTGGCCTCCCACTTTGCCCAGCGGTGGGACTTTCCTAACTGCGGAGGGGCAATTGATGGGAAACACGTCCACATCGTCCCACCACCCAACTCGGGGTCGTACTATTATAATTACAAGGGGTTCAATAGTATTGTGATGTTGGCGGTGGTGTTGGCTAATTACGACTTCCTGTATGTGGACGTGCGGAAGAATGGACGGATGTCCGATGGTGGAGTCATCGCCTAGACGGAGTTTTACAGGCATCTCCAGAATGGCAGCTTGGACTTGCCACCTCCAGAAGACAATGTGGAAGGACTCCCATTCGTCTTCGTTGCGGATGAAGCATTTGCGCTGGGGAACCATCTTATGCGGCCATTCCCGATGAGGACCCTCACCCCGGAACAGAGGGTTTTTAATTACCGGCTGGCCAGAACCAGAAGAGTGGTGGAGAACACATTTGGAATCCTGGCCAGCCGGTTCCGCCTATTTCTGACACCCATCCATATGGCGGAGTAAAAACTTAATCATATAATCCTGGCGTGCTGTGTTCTACATAACTGTTTACGCCAACATTCTGCCAACTATGCTGGCTCAGTTGGGCCTGAGGCCGGAATTCAAAATGAAACAACCCTGACGGTGCTTGAAAGTGGCCGTCCTGGCTTGCCCTCCCTGAGTGCCCGTGATGTCCGGTTAAGATACCTTGAGTTCTTTGCGGGTAGGGGGGCCATCAATATGCCAGCAAATTTGTGAAGCCTTTATCAAATAAAAACAAAAAAAAAGCAAATCTTTGGTGACATTTACTGCTTGTGTTCGTTTTAGCTGACCCTGACAGAAATGTGGGGAGTCCTGAAAATGGCGTGATTGTGTAACCTTACAAAGCACTGTTGGGTGTTATTTACTAAAGGCAAAGACACTTTGCACTACAAGTGCACTTGAAACTGCACTGAAACTGCACTTGTAGTGCAAAGAGGATTTGCTCTTAGGAAATAACCCCCATTTTCACAGAAAGCAGCAATTACATCACCACAAAAGTGTTGTAGCGTTGAGACAATAATCCACACATTCTTGAGTAGCCTCCCTGGCGGTTTTTCCGAGTGTGGCTCAGGGTTAAAAATCAGGACCATTAGCAGTAACCCCGAGCCACACTCGGGATTACATCGCGGGATCCTGGTGTGGCATTACTTACCTTGTCCCCGGGATCCTGCGATGTCCCCCGCAGTGTCCGTGGGCTCTGTCCTCTGCCCGAAGCCTCTCTGTGCCAGGCTCCGTTCCCTGTGAGCGTCGCGACGCACGGGGGCGGAGCCTGGCGGCAAATTAAAAAAATGTCAAAATCATAACACATACAGTACTGTAATCTTACAGATTACAGTACTGTATGAAATAATTTTCACATCCCTTTTGTCCCAAGTGCTTTGGCCAATGCCCTGCATGCAGTTTTATGTGATATATACTGTTCTTTCTGCCTGGAAACTGGAGATTGTCCATAGCAACCAAAAAGTGTCCCTTTACGTCAAAAATGGCTTTAGACCAGCTAGAAAACAGCGATAGTAAATTAGAACACTTGCAGAATTGAGCGATAGTGAATCGTGGGGAAATTTATTTTATTACTATTTATTTTTATTTTTTTTAATTATTTATTTTTATTTATTATATTATAATTTATGTTTTTGTGTTTCAAACTTTATCATACCCGGGATATCTACCTGACTCTTGTTTGGACAGATTTAAGTGTGTTATTGTTAAGAATTACAGACCTACAATATAAAATGCCAAATTTCCATGCAAAATAATGGTACCGCTTTCAGCACCTAAAATCCGAAATAATCATACCGCCAGGGAGGTTAACAATCTTTTTAATACCTGTACAATCACATGTGCATTTAGAAAAGGTTTTTAAAACAAACCAACATGTTTGTTGTATAACAATTTTTGGGGTGGCATTATAAAAAAGATAAGTGTCCATTTAAGATAAAACAGGCATGTGTAAAACCAACAAGAAAGACACAAATCTAGAACTTACAAAGTTCACATTTGGTAAAACTTGAAGGCAATATCAGACATGAGTATTTACAAACTGTGTTTGATATTGTGTTCAGATGGGGTGAAGTCACCCCAGGAAAAGCCAAATTTGGAAGATGCACACCAATTTGCCAATGTCAACATGTGCTAGCTGCCATCACGGGAGATCAAGGGACGTGTTTTGGGGGAGAAACCCCTTCCTCTCAGCTACTTTATTATTGAGGAAGGGGTTGCACCCCCAAAACGCGTCCATTGATCCCCCGTGATGGCAGATAGCACATGTTGACACACTGTGTGCATCCTCCAAATTAGGCTTTTCTAAAAATCGCTAAAACATTTTTAACATTGTAGCACACAAAAGAAGAAAGTGATTTGGAGGGGTTTTAAACTCGCCCCAAAACATCAATGATGTTTTTATTTTTTTTAATAACATCATTGATGTTTTTCTTGAGGTTTTCCAATTGTAAATTACACCCCATGATCTCCCCGGTCAGGATCTGGGCACTTTCTGAGGTGAAAGGATCTGGATCCACAACATCACGATCACCTAAAAAGAGAGAAACAAAACAAAAACCGGTATCAAAAATATGCCGGCATCCATCTCTTACCTGAGCGTGTGGTCACAGACACTCACCTGTTGTGGTGACAATTTTCACCACGTATTCCTCCTCCTGCTCTTCTTGGGTTGGGGGGATTTCCCCTTCTTCCAGAGGTGGGGGGTCTGTGGTCTCCTCGGATGAGGGGTGTCCTCCGAGTCTTTTCTCCCCTATGTAAAACAAAAGTTCTATACTTAGCACACAGATATTTGATGGCAGAACTATAAATAGGAAACATTCCTTGGAAGTGGGGTACAATTGTCAATTTTGTTCCAAAATGTAGCATTTTCAGTGTCCTTTGTCAAGCTGCAAAACTTTACCTGTTTAGTACAAGCTTCACAGATGGAGACCCCCCTATAGTATACACTGGAGCACCTGTGTGGCCCCCCTAATAAAAAGGGTGTTCTGGGGTCCCACACTAGTGCTCCAGTGTCCAGATGTGAAAACAGCTGCTCAGTGTCCTCCTCTTACACAGAATCTAGTTTGCATTTCATTCTAGTAACAAAGCCATCTACACAACCAAATTAGTTTCATACAAGTAGGGCGTAAAAAATGTGGCCAAATGCATATGGCCAAAACAATGGTTTTTTATAGGCCGAAAGAAAAATGTTTGATATGAACGAATAATGTGCCCATGAACATGAAAGTTGCCATTTTAAAATGTACACTTTTAAGAAAAGCACATGGAGCAGCACGAACGTAATAAACATAAAGAATAGGAACACAGCACAACTACTTACTTTTTTGCAGCACTCTCTGGATCTTTCTGTACTGCTCATGTTCTCGTAATTTGAGGTCCGACCACCGCTTCCTGAGCTGATCTTTCGATCGTCGTACCCCGAAATTCCGGTGCAGACTCCTGACTACTTTCGCCATGATCTTGGCCTTTCTGACATTGGGGTTGGGGTAAGGTTCATACTTCCCATCATAGTTGGCCTTCTTCAGGATGTCCACTATCTCCAACATCTCCCCAAAGGACATATTTGAGGCCTTAAATCTCCTTCTGGATTGGAACGTGTCCGGATCCGGGCTTTCCTCCTCCTCCTCCTTGTTCCTGTAATTAGCAGGCACCTGCTGTGTATCCGCCATGTGCTCTTCCCCCACTGGGCAGAATGAAAAGGGGCGGGGAATAGACTTGAAAGAACGTCAGGGGCGGGCGGAGTTACACGCATGCGCAGTGTATATAAAGCGTAACACGTGTGCGTATTACGTACGATCTGTGAGCGGAGGAAGGAGCATCGGAGGCACCAATCGTAAGAACGAAGGTAAGAGACAAACTTGGGCCTATACTGCTTCTAGATTGAGGCCGATATGGTAACAAGATTAGGAGAATTTTGGCTGACATTAGGGTTTGTCTTGTGTTTCTGTCTTGCACTGAAAATGGATATCTTTAAAGATACTGACTTCATGGCAATATTCATTGACATGTTCAGGGAGCTGCCTTGTCTGTGGGAGATCAACCACCCACATTATAGGAACCAAACAAAGAGGAAGGCAGCGCTGGATCAATTGTTGGAAATTGTGAAGCAGGTGATCCCCACGGCAGACATCACATATTTGAAGATTCTAATTGGTGGCCTGAGGAGCACATATGTAAGGGAGCACAAGAAATTCCAGGATTCGCAGAGATCCGGAGTAGCAGATGACATCTATGTCCCCAGGATGTGGTACTATGACAGGCTGCATTTTCTGGCAGGCCAGACTGAACCCAGGCCAGCACTCTCCAGTCTTCCTTCCACGCTTCCTTCCCCCCCAGCTGAGGCTTCTGACGCCCAACCTGGGCCTTCCAGGCAGCAACATGTGGAGGAGCCAGATTGAGCCAGGTATAGCATTCCTCTAAATATTTCAGGTTGTCCAATCAATGATGTTAACTAGATGTTAGTTTGGAGTACTAATTTATGATTGTGAATGATGATGCAAAACATTAAATCATGTCCCTTTTTCATACACAGGGAAGTCTCAGCCAGGAGGTGGCCGGGCCGAGCAGGCTGCCTGATATGCAGGTCCCTCCCCTACACCTGCAAAGAGAAAGTGGCAGGAAGAGGAGTACCCTAGAGGAGGCTGCCATAGGCCTCTTTTGGAAGGCTACAGAGGCCCTGGGAGCACCACACACTGTGGAGGAGGACTTTGCTGCCATCATTGCCTGTAAAATGCAGCGGATGGAGGAGGGCCAACAACTCATGTGTGAGTCATTAATGTTGGAAGCTCTCAATCTTGGGCTGAGGGCCCAAATAACATCTGAGACCCACATTTGTGACCTCACACATGGTCCTCCTCCTCCTCCTTCTCCAGGTCCTACTACTCCTCCTCCTCCTTCTCCTCCAGGTCCTACTAGTCCTCCTCCTCCTCCAGGTCCTACACCTCCTCCTGCCACATCTCCAACAGCAGAGCCACAGCCAGGAAGGAAGCGTGGAAGGAAGACCAGAAAGTGAAGACCCTGGATCCAGTCTGGTCTGGCAAAAGATGCAGCCTCTTGTGGTACCACAGCCTGGGGACACAGATGTCATCTGCTGCTTTCCGTATCTCTGGGACTTCTGGACCAGACCGCACTCCCTTACATATGGACTCCTCAGGCCACCAATTTTGATGTTCAAGAATTGATGTCTGCCCTGGGGGTCCAAGGCTTCGCTAATTTCTGCTGTTTATCCAGCGTTGCCTCCCTCTTTGTTTGGTTCTGAGGTTTGTTTGTGAGGATTCAGGTACATTTCAAAAATACAATGTGAAATTAACAAGGGACACCAACACCAAGCAATCTCCTTGAGATTAAATAATACAAGATAATAATGGTGTTGTGGTAACTTGACACACAAAACACACACAAAAATATTCTGGAGTAAAACTAAAAATAAAATAAAACAAAGATCAGCCTTTGAAAAAATACAAACCTAAAATCAAAAAAAAATCTGCCTTTAAAAAAAAATATATATATATTTTTGTCAGATGTGACAAATCAAAATATATTAAGGGAATCCCGAAAAATAATAAAGAAATAAGTTTGTGAGAAGTCTGTGTGAATATGAGCAGCAAAACTACTTCATTCTTCTCACATTATAAAGAAGAAGAGAGTGCACTGTATTAAACCATTAAACCATAACATTGCACCGTGACGAAAGTGTTGTATCCATTGCGAATGCTAAGTATACCAGACCGAGCTGTTCCGTGTTGGAATTTCTTCTGAGCATGCGTGGCACTTTGGAACAGGCCACACACGGTCGGAATTGACGCGATCAGATTTTGTTGTCGGAAAATTTTATAGCCTGCTCTCAAACTTTGTGTGTCGGAAAATCCAATGGAAAATGTCCGATGGAGCTCACACACGGTCGGAATGTCCGACAACACGCTCCGATCGGACATTTTCCATCGGAAAATCCGACCGTGTGTACGGGGCATTAAACTAATACTTTGTTGAAGCACCTTTTGATTTTATTACAGCACTCAGTCTTTTTGGGTATTAGTCTATCAGCATGGCACATCTTGACTTGGCAATATTTGCCCACTCTTCTTTGCAAAAACACTCCAAATCTGTCAGATTGTGAGGATATCTCCTGTGCACATCCCTCTTCAGACCACCCCACAGATTTCTCAATCGGATTCAGGTCTTGGCTATGGCTGGGTCATTCCAAAACTTTAATCTTCTTCTGGTGAAGCCATACCTTTGTCAATTTGGATGTATGCTTTGGGTCGTTGTCATGCTGAAAGATGAAGTTCCTCCTTATATTCCGCTTTCTAGCAGAAGCCTAAAGGTTTTGTGCCAATTTTGACTTATATTTGGAACTGTTCATTATTCCCTCTACCTTGACTAAGGCCCCGGTTTCAGCTGAAGAAAAACAGCCCCAAACATGATGCTGCCACCATCATGCTTCACTGTGTGTATGCTGTTCTTTTGGTGATGTGCAGTGTTGTTTTTGAGCCAAACATATCTATTGGAATTATGGCCAAAAAGTTCAACCTTGGTTTCATCAGACCATAACACATTTTCCCACATGCTTTTGAAATTCTGGTTGGATGAGTAGCAAAATTACTTCAACATAACAGGAAATGTCTGGTTGAATATGACCACTGATAGCTAGTAAAGTGGTTCTCTTGGTTGGTTTGTCCAGACAAACAACTCACTTGGCAATAGACTCACAGTCTTCTCTTAGTCCCTCCTGCAGACTCCCACAATTATTTGTTGAGCCTGTCAGTGAAGTCCAAGTCCACCTAATGAAACTTTTTATGATGGTGTGGCAATAATGGTGCATTTAATCTCCCTGCTTAGGCGCTGCACAGTCTACAATGTGCAATTTTTAAATCAAGCCAAATATGAACAAAATAAAATTAATAGTGATTAACTCATTGTCCCAACTCATTGTCCCCTCATTGTCCCATTGTGTAATATGTGAAATCAACAAAATGACATAAATTCATGAATGTGAAATAAATAGTGATTAGTCCATTTTCTCATGCATCTTCAGTCTATCATAATTATGGTGAAATTCTTTAATAGCGCCAAGCTCTTATCACTTCAAATAAGTGCAATGATGCTGTGCTTCCTGCCTGTGGTGTGATCCCACTCACTCACCGATTTTCATGGACTTCTATTATTACATAAAAGTCATACATGCTTTAATACAGGTATCCTGGTATCTTCCCGGGTCTTGTTGTCCACCATAGTGGTCTAATGGCAGTGTATTAGCTCAACTCTTTCATATTATATGCATGGAGAAGACAATGGAAAATCCACATAGCATAATTCTGTTTTATTGAATTAAAAATCATTAAAATACATTACACTCACTTTTCCATACAAATTCAATGCAAAAAAACACCAAACCGGACGTACAGCAACGGTGTGCGCGTCACCAACCAGATATGATGTCACCAATGGCAATCAACTGCTGCGTTTCTCTCCACCTACTGGGCATTATTAAACACAGGTAGGGCAAAACGCGTCAGTTGATTGCCATTGGTGACATCATATCCGGTCGGTGGAATGCATTCCGACTTTCTGGTCACATGGGCTACTCACGTGTGATAGGGAGGAAATGCTCAGAATAGAAACTCACTGAAACTGAGCATGTGCAGAGCTGCCAATGTTGCTCTGCAAAATCCCCAACTGCAGTGGAGACATGGACAGGTGGGGGAGATAGAGAACAGCAGGATCAATAAGATTACAGAAAACAAATCTCATAGTGACTCAGTGAGTATGAACAGCATGTAATACACCATTTATTGATAGATTTTTATGTTGTGGGTTTAATGACACTTGAACAGCACCATGTGTGTTCTTTCTGGAAACCAAGGAGAGGGAGAAGTGCTTATGCTGGTGGTTGCAGAGGCACCAACAGCTTCCCTCACAGCATGGGTCCATATAGCAATGGGTGGGAGCACCATAGCTCAGGGCTACACTAGTTTGCTAAGCAAGCCAGGTAGATTACAAGTATAAGCCCAGTGGAGTGAATTGTAGCATCTTTCCCAAGAGACTGAAAGCAGAGCAGATCTAAACATATTTAGCCATTATTACACATAGGGGTTGATTTACTAAAACTATAGAGTGCAAAATCTGGTGCAGCTGTGCACAGAACCCAATCAGCTTCCAGGGTTTTATTGCCAATGCTTAATTGAATCTGAAGTTACAAGCTGATTGGCTACCATGCACAGCTTCACCAGATTCTGAGCACTCCAGCTTTAGTAAACCTCCCCCTCAGTATTGTTACATCAGCTTACAGAAAAGAGGATCCAATATTTCCTGTTTTAGAGTTGCTTTAGCATCACTGTGCTATGTTTTAGTTTTGTTATATAAATATTCTTTTACCTGCTAAATGACAGGTACTAACCCATGTTGTTTTTCACATTACACAGAAGATACACATCCATCCATGGAATGGCTATGAACTGACTCTCCTGAAAAAGAAATGAGAAAAAATTGGTAATCTGTGCCAGACAATAAACAAGAATCATATATAATTCCATAGCAACCTAAACCTCTATCAAATGTTAATTTGTGAAACAAGGATAGAAAAATGTATAAAAATAATAAAAATATGTAATCAATTATTAAATTATAAATTAAATAAAAGAAAAGAAAATTGACAAAACTTCTAAAGTTTACCATTAAAAATAATATAGTATTGACTTTGAATATGTTTAAACATATATATATATTGTATATACACTCATCGTCCAAGTACACCTGTTCAATTGTTTGGTAACACAAATTGCCAATAGCCAATCACATGGGAGCAATGTGGTGAAGACAACTTGCTAAAGTTCATACCAAGCATCAGAATGGGGAAGAAAGAGGATTTAAATGACTTTCAATAAGACATGGTTGTTGGTACCAGACAAGCTGGTCTGAGCATTTCAAATACTGCTGATCTACTGGGATTTTCATGTACAACCATCTCTCGGGTTTACAGAGAATGGTCCGAAAAAGAGAAAATATCCAGTGAGCGGCAGTTGTGTGGACGAAAATGCCTTGTTGATGTCAGAGGTCAGATGGGAATGGGCAGACTGGTTCCAGATGATAGAAAGGCAACAGTAACTCAAATAACCACTTATCAGTCAGAACCTGGCAACACCTAGTACTCACTACTTTCTTGATGGACAGTAGGGATGAGCCAGATGTTGGAGTCAAATGTAAGTTCAACATCGGGTGTTCGCCTATTCTCCGAACAGCGAACAATATGAAGTGTTCGTGGCAAATACGAAAGCCTCTGGAACAACATTAAAGTCTATGGGACACTAACATGAAAAATCAAAAGTGCTAATTTTAAAGGCTTATTTGCAAGTTATTGTCATAAAAAGTGTTTGGGGACCTGGGTCTTGCCCCAGGGGACATGGATCAATGCAAACATTTTTTTAAAAAACAGACATTTTTTTTCGGGAGCAGTGATTTTTTTAATGCTTAAAGTGAAACAATAAAAATGAAATATTCCTTTAAATATCGTGCCTGGGGGGTGTCTATAGTATGCCTGCAAAGTGGCGCATTTTTCTTGTGTTTAGAACAGTACCACAGCAAAATGACATTTCTAAACCTCTTATTCATGCTAAAATCCATGTTTTTTTTTCCGACAGATGTTGGCTCAAACTTGCCTTGCATACACACAGTCACTCAAATCATGTCGGAAATTCCAAACGTCAAGAACGCAGTGACGCACAACACGTACGATGAGCCAAGAAAAATGAAGTTCAATAGCCAGTGCGGCTCTTCTGCTTGATTCCGAGCATGCGTGGAATTTTGTGCGTTGGAATTGTGTACACACGATCAGAATTTCGGACAACGGATTTTGTTGTCGGAAAATTTGAGATCCAGATCTCAAATTTTGTTTGTTGGAAATTCCGACGGAAAATGTCCGATGGAGCCTACACAGGGATGGAATTTCCGACAACAAGCTCCCATCGAACATTTGTTGTCGGAAAATCCGATCATGTGTACGCGGCATTAGACTTCCATACTTAGTGAAACAACTCACTCCTAAGATAACTGACTTATACTCAGCTTACCTCCCTTCATTACTAAAACAGGTTACTGAATTATTATCACAATGGTCCTCTATCCCTCTATCCTGGATAAGCAAAATTAATGTAATTAAGATGGCTATATTGCCCAAGTATTTATATCTTTTTAGAGTCTTTTCCCATCCCAGTTCCATCTAATTTTTACGGCTTATACAGTGCAGAATTATCTCCTTTACCTGGGGTAAAACGAAATCTCGAACCTCTTAATCCACTCTCTGTCTCCCACAATGCTACGGAGGTTTAAGTCTCAAAATATTTCTCCTTACTATCATGCTGCACACCTTGCAAATTTACCAAAATACCACACAATCAAAGAAATTTCTTTATGGGTACCAATTGAGTCTATTGACTGGGACCCTATTTCAGTATCTAACATGTTATGGTTAAGACAAACTGATCGTACTTTTATTCGCAATCCTATCACAAAACATTCTTTATTTATCTGGGACAAATTCAAAACTTCTCTTGGCCTTTAATCTCCTCATTTACGGCTCCTTTCTTTTCTTAAAAATCACGCTTTTTACCCTGCCTGGATCGCTCCTAATTCTTTCAAAGCCTGGAATTCAGCTAATTTATGCCGTTTATATAATTTGGTATCTGCCTCTTATATACATTCTTTTCCTACTTCATGTGATAAATTTGGACTTCCTCAACTGGAATTGTTCCAATATTTGCAAATCAAATTTTTTTTTCCAACCTTATCTCAATTTCAACTCCCAACTATCCCAGATGTATCGTTTTTTAATGGATATGTATTTCTGACCCTCATGCTTGAGGACTTGTTTATCGTTTTTCTATAAGCTAATTTTAGCTAGTACTAACACTGGTCCCCCCTCAACTAGACCTTAATCGCTTATTTAATGCTAATGAATTGTCTAGAATATGGTTCGCCACTAAGTCTGCTTCTTCTAACTTTAAGGTGCTAACCAGTCTGTATTTGGTTCCCACTATAAGATCGAAATATGCTTCTGATTACCCTGGAGCTTGTTTGGCACTCAATTTAATGTTTGGTGGGATTGCCAATGGCCCAAAAATTCTGGAAGGCAGTTTTTGACTTAGCCTCCAAAATCTTTGATACACCTATACAGCCCAATCCTGCTACAGCCCTATTAAACCAGAAACCTGATGGGATCACACAAAATCAATTTCCCCTTCTTTTACAGCTCCTAACAACCATTACTAAGGCATGGAAAACTCAATATTTAATTCTAGCTCAAACCATACACAGAACCAATAAATCTCTTATTCGTGCTAAAATGAAAGCAATCGAAAGAGATCGAATTGGTCAATTTGAGAAGCTCTGGCATCCTTGGGTTAAGCATTATTTACTTCCAGACTTTGATGACACATTATTATTGCCTTGGTAATTTTACTCTATTTGCCTTGACTATAATTTCTATTTTATTGCATCACCATTTGTAACCCCCCCCCCACCCAATATCCCCCCCTTACCCAATATCCCCCCCCCTTTTTTTTTCTACCCTCTAAACTTGACACATTTTTTTTACGCTGGTTCACCTGTATGCATTTTTTAAGGAGATTTGCACACATTTCATGTTAGCATGTTATGTTGCCAACATGTGTCATGCACCTTGTTAAAATTATATAAAAAAAACTCTCGCTACTCTAGCTCTTCCTAAAAGGCCATTTAACCTTCCCCCTCTAATGCATATGATATCCTTGGGCTAGCTTTTGCTTTTAAAGGGGAGCTCCACACTCCATTCTCAAATGCTCTTGTCTGCCCTTCTAATCCCTTGGATTTCCATGGGCTAACTTTTGCTTTTAAAGGAGAACTCCACACTCCATTCTCCAATGTTCTTGTCTCCCCCCTCTAATCCCTTGGATTTCCATGAGCTAGCTTTTGCTTTAAAAGGGGAGCTTCACACTCCACTACATTCTCAAAAGGCTGTGAGTTGCTGTCACTAATCCAAACCACATCCTTTTTCAGAGCATACAACAGGACCAGCTAGGAAAGGGGCGAGAAGAGCAATTGCCCAACCCTCACCTGAACCATACAAGGCCACATGCACTCAACAGAGCTGGCTGCCTTTGGGGCATGTTGGGCTCAGCCCAATACCAACCACAAAGCACCTTGTACCCACTAGTTTAAAGGGGCTTTCCATATTCCCTAAAAAGCCCCCTGTCTGCAGCCCCCCACAACCCCAGCCTAGGGTTGTGTGGAAGAGGCCATTGTCCCCCTGAATACGGGAACAAGGTGCCCGAACCCCTCCTGCCCCCAAGCATCCACCCCCTTTCATGGGCTGGCTTGCTGTGTGTTTGGCTAGGGGTTTGTTAGTGTGTGGGAGGGGCACAATGTTTTTTAGTTTGGGTGGTAATTTTCACGTGGGGGTTCTCATTTTAAGCCTTAACAGACCCAAATGGCCTTGTAGGTATTGGGGGGGGGCAGGCTATTTTTTGTTTGGGGTTAAAATCTAGCAGATTTGTAAGTTTTGTCTAAAGCCATACATCTTTGAAGCAGCATCTTGGATACATGCTACAGATGCACCACTTTACAGGCAGAGTAACCCCCCCCCCCCCAAGTTACTAGCTTTTAAGCAATTTTGCATGTTTAAAGGCACTTCTCCTTAGTTTGTTTTTGGGGTTGTAAAAATTGGTGACATTGATATATGTCCCTCAGGGTGGGACCTGGGCCCCCATACCCATTTTAAGGCCAATAACTAGAATATAAGCCAGCCAAGTGGGGACTAGCAAAATTAACAAGTCAGTTCCCATAGACTGCAATGGTATTTGTTGTATAACTTTTGCCCATGTTTCTCAAAAGTCTATTTGTTTGCCCCCCTGGACCGGGGGGTGTTTGTCCCATCTGTAATTTTGTAGCATGCTGGATGATGCACTTAATTTTGGACAGGAGGTGGCTTATTTTGTGCTAGCTGCATTTGGATTGTTCTGGGCATGCTCAGAGACTTTGTTTTTTTGCTGTGGCTTTTGGTGTGTGAAATGCATGTGTGTGTGAACTGTGTGTGTGAACTGTGTGTGTGTGTCAAGAGAGTACCTTTGGGTGTCCTTAGAGAATAGAGTTTGTAACACATGTATTTTCTCTTTGTATTTTGTTTGTTATGTCTTTACAAAACAGATGTGTTTTAGAGCAAGTATCTTTTACTTTAGTTTTTTTTGTTTTTGTTTTGGGGGGGTATTTTTCACTGAAATATTTTTGATGTTGTCAATCTGTGTTTGTACACCATGCCTCGCTCACTGTTCTCTGAGAAAGAGATTATCCTTTTTTGCAAATTAAGATAATTTTTAATTTATTTTTACATGGGGTGGTGTTTGTGTGGGTCGTGTGTATGTCTAAATGATTTGTATGTCAAAACACACACCTACTTCCTGTGTACATATTCACTTCCGGGCCAATGTATATTGCTTCCTGCTTCAGTGTGTGTGTGTGTGTGTGTGTGTGTGTGTGTCCACCAGCAGTAGGGATGAGCTTCGTGTTCGAGTCGAACCCGTGTTCGAGTCAAACCCGTGTTCGACTCGAACATTGGCTGTCCGGTCGTTCGTCGAATTCCGAACGTTATGGGCCGTTCGCGCCAAATTCGTGTGGCGCGTCACGGCCCATAATTCACTGCGGCATCGCAGTGCATTGCTGGCTGATGATTAACCAACCATGCACTATGACCCGCATGCTTGGCCAATCACAGCGCCGTCAGTAGATAGAGCAGTAATTGGCCAAAGCCAGGATGGCTTTGGCCAATTATGGCTCAGGCGGTTTAGAACACGCCCCACACTATATAAGGCCGCCTGCACGGCGGCCCTGTGTAGTGTGTTCCGGCGTGCTTAAATAGAGAAAGAGAGACAGTGTCATTTCATTTGAGTTAGCTAGATTAGGCAGGACAGTCAGTGAGTTAGCTGCACTTACAGTGTATTGTGTATAAATATGCATCCCAGGTGTTGCATATATATATACACTGTATTTAGTTTAGCTGGATCCGTTCCTGTTATCTTCTTACTGACAGGCAGGCTTGTCTTGTTACAGTATTTACAGCTACCTGAAGAAAATTGCTGGTGTTCTTTTGATCCTATTAGTACCACAATCAGGCAGCTAGACTATTTACAGTTAGTGTAGTGCGTCCTGCTCACAGTGTTCAGCTAAAACTACAAGTGAATGTGGTGCGTCCTCCTCACAGTGTTCAGCTAAAACTACAAGTTAGTGTAGTGAGACCTCTGCACAGTGTTCATCTAAAGCTACAAGTTAGTGCAGTGCATCCTGCTCACAGTGTTCAGCTAAAACTACAAGTTAGTGTGGTGCGTCCTGCTCACAGTGTTCAGCTAAAACTACAAGTTAGTGTAGTGCGTCCTGCTCACAGTGTTCAGCTAAAACTACAAGTTAGTGTAGTGCGTCCTGCTCACAGTGTTCAGCTAAAACTACAAGTTAGTGTAGTGAGACCTCTGCACAGTGTTCATCTAAAGCTACAAGTTAGTGCAGTGCGTCCTGCTCACAGTGTTCAGCTAAAACTACAAGTTAGTGTAGTGAGACCTCTGCACAGTGATCATCTAAAGCTTCAAGTTAGTGTAGTGCGTCCTGCTCACAGTGTTCAGCTAAAACTACAAGTTAGTGTGGTGCGTCCTCCTCACAGTGTTCAGCTAAAACTACAAGTTAGTGTAGTGAGACCTCTGCACAGTGTTCATCTAAAGCTACAAGTTAGTGCAGTGCGTCCTGCTCACAGTGTTCAGCTAAAACTACAAGTTAGTGTAGTGAGACCTCTGCACAGTGATCATCTAAAGCTACAAGTTAGTGTAGTGCGTCCTGCTCACAGTGTTCAGCTAAAACTACAAGTTAGTGTGGTGCGTCCTCCTCACAGTGTTCAGCTAAACCTACAAGTTATTTTTTTGTGAGCTCTGCACAGTGTTCAGCTAAAGCCACCTGTAGAAGGTTGGTGGTGTTTTCCTGATCCTATCACTACCGCAGGCAGCTAAATAAGCTGCGAGTTATTTTTTGGCGAGCTCTGCACAGTGTTCAGCTAAAGCTACCTGTAGAAGGTTGGTGGTGTTCTCATACTACAGGCAGTTGATTTTGCTAGCTGCAGTATCAGTACATATATATATATATATATATATATATATATATATATATCCCAGCTTAGTGCAGCTACAGGCCATTAGTATGTCTGG
Source organism: Aquarana catesbeiana (assembly GCF_042186555.1). NCBI lineage: Eukaryota > Metazoa > Chordata > Amphibia > Anura > Ranidae > Aquarana > Aquarana catesbeiana. The sequence goes on from NC_133332.1 coordinate 43,419,566, forward strand.
AAGGCCAAGAAGGAGAGGCAGACAGTCACAAGCCAATAAAGGAGGGCAAGCAGGCTCTGTGTCTAGTGCTGGTTGTGGAGACGGTGCATCCTCATCAGCACATGGCCGTGGGACACGCTTGGCCTTTTTTTCGGCAGCTGCCCGTGTTGAGCCGCAACATGTGGAAGACTTGGTCGAGTGGATGACCAAGCCGTCCTCATCCTCCTCATCCTCTCTCACCCATGCTCAGGGTACTTTGTCTGGCAAAGCAGCGGCCTCTTCCCTCGGCTCAATGTCATCAGTGACTCCTTCCCTAGCCCCACCATGTCCTCCTGAGGAGTCCCTCAAACTGTTTGACCACAGTGTTGGGTACATGCTCCAGGAGGATGCCGAGCGTTTGGAAGGCTCTGATGATGATACTGAGCTCGATGAAGGCAGTAACATTAGCACGGACAGAGGGGGTGCCCAAGAAGGACAGCAATCTGGCAGTCATGCTCCCCCTGCTGCAGCATACTGCCAGGTTTGCTCCAGTGATGAGGAGGGAGGGGATGATGAGGTCACTGACTCAACGTGGGTGCCTGATAGGAGAGAGGAGGAGGAAGAGGAGGAGGCGGCACATCACCAACAAGGCAGGATGCCCTCCAGGGGCCAGCCTAAGGGCAGCACACTGACTGCATCACACCCCAAAGCTCCACATGTGCAGGGCGCTGCAGTCTCTGCGCGTTATTCAAAAAGTTCTTTGGTGTGGGCCCTTTTTTGAGACTAGTGCATCAGATCGCACCGCTGCTATTTGCAACATATGTCTCAAGCATATCTCGCGTGGCCAATACATCTCCCGCTTGGGTACCACATACTTGACCAGACATATGTTGACCTGCCATGCAGTTCATTGGCAAGCGTATCTAAAAGACCCACACCAAAGAACAAAGAGGACCTCTCCTTGCTCCTCATCAGCTAAGATCTCCAACCCCACTATACCTTCAGTCCTCTCTGAGACCTGCACTGAGAGGAATGAAGGTGTAGAATTAAGTGTGTCACAGCCAAGTACTTGTAGACAATCTGCTTTTGGTACACCGACGTCAGATTGTACCAGGCAAATTTCCCTGCCCCAGCTGCTGCACCGCCGAAAGAAGTTTGCTCCCAGCCATCCACATGCCCAGCGGTTGAATGCTAGCTTGGCAAAATTGCTAGCACTTCAACTGCTGCCTTTTCAGTTGGTAGACTCTGCCCCCTTCCATGAGTTTGTGGAATGTGCGGTTCCACAGTGGCAGGTACCCAAACGCCACTTTTTCTCACGGAAGGCGATTCCGGCTCTCTACTGGCATGTGGAAGGCAATGTCCATGCCTCCCTGGACAGGGCGGTCAGCGGTAAGGTGCATATTACCGCTGACTCATGGTCCAGCAGGCATGGACAGGGACGTTACCTAAGTTTCACGGCGCATTGGGTGACTCTGCTGGCAGCTGGGAAGGATGCAGGACAAGGTGCAGTAGTGTTGGAGGTTGTTCCGCCACCATGCCTCCAAAATGCTAATGATTGTGACACACCTCTCTCCTCCACCCCCTCCTCTTCTTCTTCCTCCATGGCCTCTTCCTGTGCTTTTTCCTCGGAACTAGCGGTGCTCCGTAGCCGTTCAAGGGGCTACGCAAGTACGCAGGCCAAAAGATGCCTTGCGGTGCTTGAGCTGGTGTGCTTGGGGGACAGGAGCCACACTGGGGCAGAGGTTTTGTCAGCTCTGCAGGGGCAGGTTCAGAGGTGGTTGACGCCATGCCAACTTAAGGCAGGAATGGTGGTTTGCGACAATGGCACCAACCTCCTCTCTGCCCTCTGACAGGGACAAATGACCCATGTGCCCTGTTTGGCTCACGTCCTTAACTTGGTGGTGCAGCGGTTCTTGGGCAGGTACCCAGGCTTACAGGATGTCCTGAGGCAGGCCAGGAAAGTCTGTGTGCATTTCCGCCGGTCATATAATGCCAGTGCTCGGCTGGCAGACCTCCAAAAGGAGTTTAACCTGCCCAAGAAACGCCTAATCTGTGACATGCCCACCAGGTAGAACGCAACGTTGGCCATGCTGCAGCGGCTGCACATGCAACAGAGGGCCATCAATGAGTACCTGTGCGACTATGGCACCAGGACAGGGTCAGGGGAGCTTGTTTTTTTTTCCCCATGCCAGTGGGCCATGATCAGGGATGCATGCACTGTCCTGTCACCATTTCAGGAGGCCACGAGGATGGTGAGCAGTGACAGTGCATGCATCAGTGACACTGTCCCCCTTGTCCACCTGTTGGAGCACACGCTGCGTGGAATAATGGACAGGGCACTTGAGGCAGAACAGAGGCAGGAAGAGGAGGACTTCCTTAGCTCTCAAGGCCCCCTTTATCCAGATATTGTTCCTGTGTGCCCGCCGATCACACAGGAAGAGGACGAGGAGGAGGAAGATTGTGTCAGTATGGAGGTGGAGCCTGGCACTCAGCATCAGCAGCAGTCTTTAAGGGATCAGTCCCAAGAAACACATGGACTTGTACATGGCTGGGAGGAGGTGGCTGTGGACCATGTCGTCCTCAGTGACCCAGAGGACTCCGGGACCGAATGCCTCAGCAAACCTACGCTGCAGGGGCTCCCTGATCCTGCAAAGCCTGCGTAAGGATCCTCGTATTCGTGGTATCAAGGAGAAGGACCAATACTGGCTGGCAACCCTCCTTGATCCACGTTACAAGGGTAAGGTTGCGGACCTTATCTTGCCATCGCAGAGGGAGCAGAGTATATAGGGCCTGGTGGCCCCACACCTTTCCTTATTTTAATTTGGGTGCGGGGTTCCCCTTAATATCCATACAAGACCCAAAGGGCCTGGTAATGGACTGGGGGGTACCCATGCCGTTTGTCTCACTGATTTTCATCCATATTGCCAGGACCCGACATTACATTAAACCCGCAAGCAGTTTTAAATGAGATTTTTTTCCTTTAAAAATAACATTTGGTGCAGGGACTGTTCTAAACACGGGAAACATGCGTCACTTTACAGGCATACTATAGACACCCCCCAGGTACGATATTTAAAGGAATATTTCACTTTTTTTTTTTTTTACTTTAAGCATCATTGAAATCACTGCTCCCGAAAAAAACGGCCGTTTTTAAAAGTTTTTTTTGCATTGATACATCCCCAAACCCTTTTGATTTTGAACGTTCGAGTCCCATAGACGTCAATGGGGTTCTAACGTTCGTTGCGAACTTTCGGTCCGTTCGCAGGTTCTGGTGCGAACCGAACCGGGGGGGGTGTTCAGCTCATCCCTACTCAAGACCCAGTAACCCAGAGGATTTTCGGTGGGAAAGGTGTCCAAGTCAGATCTTGCCCCTAGGAATTCCTGCACCATGTAAAACAGACGCTGGCGATGGTCGCTGGAACTGATCATACCTTGGGGCTGCGGACCAAAAAATTGTCTGAACGCATCGGTCAGACGGCCACCTTCTCCACCGCTCCTTCTTTGACTGACCGAAGCCTCAGCAACACGTTGTCCAGAAACAGGAGTTTGTAACCTCCCAGTCTCTGGGAACGCGTTGCACAGACCTTTCTGCAAGGCCTCCCGAAGATGTTTCATCCTCTGCTCCCTCTGCGATGGCAAGATAAGGTCCGCAACCTTACCCTTGTAACGTGGATCAAGGAGGGTTGCCAGCCAGTATTTGTCCTTCTCCTTGATACCACGAATACAAGGATCCTTACGCAGGCTTTGCAGGATCAGGGAGGCCATGCAGCGTAGGTTTGCTGAGGAATTCGGTCCGGAGTCCTCTGGGTCACTAAGGACGACATGGTCCGCAGCCACCTCCTCCCAGCCACGTACAAGTCCATGTGTTTCTTGGGACTGATCCCTTAAAGACTGCTGCTGATGCTGAGTGCCAGGCTCCACCTCCATACTGACACAATCTTCCTCCTCCTCCTCCTCCTCCTCGTCCTCTTCCTGTGTGATCGGCAGGCACGCAGGAACACTGTCTGGATAAAGGGGGCCTTGAGAGCTAAGGAAGTCCTCCTCTTCCTGCCTCTGTTCTGCCTCAAGTGCCCTGTCCATTATTCCACGCAGCGTGTGCTCCAACAGGTGGACAAGGGGGACAGTGTCACTGATGCATGCACTGTCACTGCTCACCATCCTCGTGGCCTCCTCAAATGGTGACAGGACAGTGCATGCATCCCTGATCATGGCCCACTGGCATGGGGAAAAAAAAACAAGCTCCCCTGACCCTGTCCTGGTGCCATAGTCGCACAGGTACTCATTGATGGCCCTCTCCTGCGTGTGCAGCCGCTGCAGCATGGCCAACGTTGAGTTCCACCTGGTGGGCATGTCACCGATTAGGCAGTTCTTGGGCAGGTTAAACTCCTTTTGGAGGTCCGTCAGCCGAGCACTGGCATTATATGACCGGCGGAAATGCACACAGACTTTCCTGGCCTGCCTCAGGACATCCTGTAAGCCCGGGTACCTGCCCAAGAACCGCTGCACCACCAAGTTAAGGACGTGAGCCAAACAGGGCACATGGGTCATTTGTCCCTGTCGGAGGGCAGAGAGGAGGTTGGTGCCATTGTCGCAAACTACCATTCCTGCCTTAAGTTGGCGTGGCGTCAACCACCTCTGAACCTGCCCCTGCAGAGCTGACAGAACCTCTGCCCCAGTGTGGCTCCTGTCCCACAAGCACACCAGCTCAAGCACCGCAAGGCATCTTTTGCCCTGCGTACTTGCGTAGCCCCTTGAACGGCTACGGAGCACCGCTAGTTCCGAGGAAAAAGCACAGGAAGAGGCCATGGAGGAAGAAGAAGAGGAGGGGGTGGAGGAGAGAGGTGTGTCACAATCATTAGCATTTTGGAGGCGTGGTGGCAGAACAACCTCCAACACTACTGCACCTTGTCCTGCATCCTTCCCAGCTGCCAGCAGAGTCACCCAATGCGCCGTGAAACTTAGGTAACGTCCCTGTCCATGCCTGCTGGACCATGAGTCAGCGGTAATATGCACCTTACCGCTGACCGCCCTGTCCAGGGAGGCATGGACATTGCCTTCCACATGCCGGTAGAGAGCCGGAATCGCCTTCCGTGAGAAAAAGTGGCGTTTGGGTACCTGCCACTGTGGAACCGCACATTCCACAAACTCATGGAAGGGGGGCAGAGTCTACCAACTGAAAAGGCAGCAGTTGAAGTGCTAGCAATTTTGCCAAGCTAGCATTCAACCGCTGGGCATGTGGATGGCTGGGAACAAACTTCTTTCGGTGGTGCAGCAGCTGGGGCAGGGAAATTTGCCTGGTACAATCTGACGTCGGTGTACCAAAAGCAGATTGCCCACAAGTACTTGGTTGTGACACACCTAATTCTACACCTTCATTTCTCTCAGTGCAGGTCTCAGAGAGGACTGAAGGTCTAGTGGGGTTGGAAATCTCAGCTGATGAGGAGCAAGGAGAGGTCCTCTTTGTTCTTTGGTGTGGGTCTTTTAGATACGCTTGCCAACGAACTGCATGGCAGTTCAACATATGTCTGGTCAAGTATGTGGTACCCAAGCGGCAGATGTTTTGGCCACGCGAGATACGCTTGAGACATATGTTGCAAATATCAGCAGCGGTGCGATCTGATGCACTCGTCTCAAAAAAAGCCCACACCAAAGAACTTTTTGAATAACGCGCAGAGACTGCAGCGCCCTGCACATGTGGAGCTTTGGGGTGTGATGCAGTCAATGTGCTGCCCTTAGGCTGGCCCCTGGAGGGCATCCTGCCTCGTTGGTGATGTGCCGCCTCCTCCTCCTCCTCCTCCTCCTCCTCTCTCCTATCAGGCACCCACGTTGAGTCAGTGACCTCATCATCCCCTCCCTCCTCATCACTGGAGCAAACCTGGCAGTATGCTGCAGCAGGGGGAGCATGACTGCCAGATTGCTGTCCTTCTTGGGCACCCCCTCTGTCCGTGCTCATGTTACTGCCTTCATCGAGCTCAGTATCATCATCAGAGCCTTCCAAACGCTCGGCATCCTCCTGGAGCATGTACCCAACACTGTGGTCAAACAGTTTGAGGGACTCCTCAGGAGGACATGGTGGGGCTAGGGAAGGAGTCACTGATGACATTGAGCCGGGGGAAGAGGCCGCTGCTTTGCCAGACAAAGTACCCTGGGCATGGGTGAGAGAGGATGAGGAGAATGAGGACGGCTTGGTCATCCACTCGACCAAGTCTTCCGCATGTTGCGGCTCAACACGGCCAGCTGCCGAAAAAAAGGCCAAGCGTGTCCCATGGCCACGTGCTGATGAGGATGCACCGTCTCCACGACCAGCACTAGACACAGAGCCTGCTTGCCCTCTCTTATTGGCTTGTGACTGTCTGCCTCTCCTTCTTGGCCTTCCAGACATACTAATGGCCTGTAGCTGCACTAAGCTGGGATATATATATATATATATATATATATATATATATATATATATATATATATGTACTGATACTGCAGCTAGCAAAATCAACTGCCTGCCTGTAGTATGAGAACACCACCAACCTTCTACAGGTAGCTTTAGCTGAACACTGTGAGGTGGACGCACCCCACTAACTTGTAGGTTTAGCTGAACACTGTGAGCAGGACGCACTGCACTAACTGTAAATAGTCTAGCTGCCTGACTGTGGTACTAATAGGATCAAAAGAACACCAGCAATTTTCTTCAGGTAGCTGTATTTACTGTAAACAAGACAAGCCTGCCTGTCAGTAAGAAGATAACAGGAATGGATCTAGCTGAACACTGTGAGCAGGACGCACCCCACTAGCTTTTAGGTTTAGCTGAACACTGTGAGGTGGACGCACCCCACTAACTTGTAGGTTTAGCTGAACACTGTGAGCAGGACGCACCCCACTAACTTGTAGGTTTAGCAGAACACTGTGAGCAGGACGCACTGCACTAACTGTAAATAGTCTAGCTGCCTGACTGTGGTACTAATAGGATCAAAAGAACACCAGTAATTTTCCTCAGGTAGCTGTAAATACTGTAACAAGACAAGCCTGCCTGTCAGTAGGAAGATAACAGGAATGGATCTAGCTAAACTGAATACAGTCTATATATATATATATATATATATATGCAACACCTGGGATGCATATATATACACACAATACACTGTAAGTGCAACTAACTGACTGACTGTCCTGCCTAATCTAGCTAACTCAAATGAAATGACACTGTCTCTCTCTCTCTATCTCTCAGTACACCGGAACACACTGCACAGGGCCGCCGTGCAGGCGGCCTTATATAGTGTGGGGCATGTACTAAATCCCCTGAGCCATAATTGGCCAAAGCCTCCTTGGCTTTGGCCAATTACGGCTCTCTGTTCAGGCGGCGCTGTGATTGGCCAAGCATGCGGGTCATAGTGCATGCTTGGCCAATCATCAGCCAGCAATGCACTGCGATGCCGCAGTGAATTATGGGCCGTGACGCGCCACACGAATTTGGCGCGAACGGCCCATATCGTTCACAATTCGGCGAACGACCGAACAGCCAATGTTCGAGTCGAACATGGGTTCGACTCGAACACGAAGCTCATCCCTAGTCTTGAGGATAGATCACTGGCCAGAGCTTGCACAGTATGCAATTGAGCTACTGGCCTGTCCTGCATCCAGCGTTCTTTCGGAACGCACATTCAGTGCTGCTGGAGGCTTTGTAACCGATCACAGGGTGCGTCTGTCCACCGACTCGGTCGATCGACTGACCTTCATAAAAATGAATCAATCTTGGATCGCCACCAGCTACCAAGCACCTGATGCTGATGTAACCGAATAATTTTTTTGAAATCTCAGATCCCTTCAAAGACTGCCTATGCTGATGCTGAGTGACTATCCCTGAGTAATTATCCTCTTCCTCCTCAATGATCACGCTGATAGCTTGTAAGAACATTTTTGGTTCTGGGCGCCACCACCAGTGCCTAAGGCCCAATTTTTCAGCCCCTGTTTAACAGGGGCATGTAATTACAATTTTGATGCAATACTTTGCAGCAGGGCTCGTTTCTGCGTTACAACTAGAGTATCTGTAAGGGGTTGCAGTGTTGTGGCACCAGCACCAGTGCCTAAGGCCCAATTTTTCAGCCCCTGCTTAACAGGGGCGTGTAATTACAATTTTTGATGCAATACTTTGCAGCAGGGCTCGTTTCTGCATTCCAACTAGAGTATCTGTGAGGCGTTGCAGTGTTGTGGCACCAGCACCAGTGCCTAAGGCCCAATTTTTTAGCCCCTGTTTAACAGGGGCATGTAATTACAATTTTTGATCTAATATTTCACAGCAGGGGCCATTTCTGCGCTCACCAAGAGCGAGTGAGGACTTACAGTGTTGTGGCACCAGCACTACCACCAAAGGCCCAATTTTTCTGCCCCTGTTCAACAGGGGCATGTAATTACAATTCTTTATTTAATATTTCACAGCAGGGCCCTGTGAGTGCTTACAAATTTCTGCTGAGTATATAGGGCAGGCCCCTACTTTCAAACATCTAACTTACAAACGACTCCTACTTGCAAACGGAAGGAGACAACAGGAAGTGAGATGAAATCTACCCCTAGGAAGGGAAATTCTCTCCTGTAAGAGTTAATATGGGAAAAACATTTCTCCTTTCCACTGATGCTTTCCAATCCTTGTTCCACAAAAAAACCCAAATTTTCAAAAAACATTTGTTATTGGGACAAAAAGTGAGGTGAAATCTTCTGAAGAGGAGGACAGACAGCAAAACAAATGTCACAGGGGTGATAACCCTTCCCTATGTTTTCCAAAAAGCTTAAAAAAGATTTTTTGGCTGGAGCTAAACACGTTAAAAATGTACCCGTTCAAAATTACAAAACAGATTCTACTTAACAACAAACCTACAGTCTCTGTCTTGTTTGCACCACCTGTGTACTGCTGTTCAGAGTATATAGGGCCTGGTGGCCCCACACCTTTCCTTATTTTAATTTGGGTGCGGGGTTCCCCTTAATATCCATACAAGACCCAAAGGGCCTGGTAATGGACTGGGGGTACCCATGCTGTTTGTCTCACTGATTTTCATCCATATTGCCAGGACCCGACATTACATTAAACCCGCAAGCAGTTTTAAATGAGATTTTTTCCTTTAAAAATGACATTTTGTGCAGGGACTGTTCTAAGCACGGGAAACACGCGCCACTTTACAGGCATACTATAGACACCCCCCAGGTACGATATGTAAAGGAATATTTCACTTTTTTTTTTTACTTTAAGCATCATTAAAATCACTGCTCCCGAAAAAATGGCCGTTTTTAAACTTTTTATTTGCATTGATACATGTCCCCTGGGGCAGGACCCAGGTCCCCAAACCCTTTTTAGAAAATACCATGCAAATTAGCCTTTAAAATGAGCACTTTTGATTTCGAACGTTCGAGTCCCATAGACGTCAATGGGGTTCTAACATTCGTCCGTTCGCAGGTTCTGGTGCGAACCAAACCGGGGGGGTGTTCGGCTCATCCCTAACCAGCAGAGAGAAGTTGGTTAGATGTCACACTCCTAATTCTAGAGGCATAATAATGGTCTAGCACAGGGGTCTTCAAACTACGGCCCTCCAGTTGTTCGGGAACTACAATTCCCATCATGCCTAGTCATGTCTGTGAATGTCAGAGTTTTACAATGCCTCATGGGATGTGTAGTTCCGCAACAGCTGGAGAGCCGTAGTTTGAAGATTCCTGATCACTCTAGCATGTCTTGAAAAAGGTGGCTTTTCATGTGCCTTGTGTAATTCCCAAGCAATATTGTTAGGAAAATACAAGTGGGTCATGGCACATCTACATTCCAAATTTGGCCCTTAAGGCTGGATTCACACCTATGCATTTTTAGTGCTTTTTGCATTTTGCAGATTTGCTCTACAGAACATGTTCCATAGGAAACCATGTTAGATGGGCTGTAGTGCAAATCTGCTAAAATGCAAAAAGCACTAAAAATGCATTGGTGTGAATCCAGCCTAAGATGGTCATGCACTATGCAATCTGATTGGCCAATCTCTGTACATCTCGATATTTAGGCAAAATAGGTTATAGGAAGATGCACTCAAACAATTAATTCAAATTATAGAAAATCAAACAGGCTCTTGCACTAAATCTAAAGTATTTAAGATCTAACTGATTGCAGTGTATGGTCACCTTTAAAGATCAAGTTCTGAAAATATTAATTTATTGGCTTTAGAAACTCTTCTCTGTTCGGTGTAATGCATTGAAAGATTTGGGTAAAAAAATTTAAAAAAACACATTTCAAATATATATTAGAAGTAATAGGAATGAGATTAGCATCAAAAGGGTTAATTAGCTGAGAACACCTACTAATTGTCTAACAAGACACATCCAATGAGATGAACTAAACCAATTGTATTGGGCATATTATCAATGAGAAAACTGCAGTTACCCTAGTGCCAGTTGCAGTTTACATATGCTGGTATATATTATCGTTATTTGCGCTTCAATGTGCGCCGGTTTGCACGTTTAATTAATGACTTTTCCGGCACACCAATTAATGTATGAACTGGCGCAATGACTTCTTCTAAGTAAATCACCCCCATTATCTCGTCTGTCTTTAATATATACCTATTAGATTGATCTCCTTATTACTGCTCTTGCAAAATGAACCAATAGTCACTAGCTTTTTCCTTCTCATGGAATTTTCTAATGTTTTTGATGTAGTACTTTATTGCTTTATTTGTTGCTTTACTTGTTACATTTTTACATTGTTATTTACTCATCCTGTTCATAAATCAATATGTTTAGCTTGATTGCTATTTGAACATTGTACCACTATCCTTGTATGCACTCAATTTGTCAATCTGTGTTATATTTAAAAAATAATAAACAAATTTGACGAGAAATGAATGGGAAGAATCTCAAAAGCGCCTGAAAAGCGCACGAAAAGGGATTCAAAATGGTTCCTTTGAGTCACGTGACCTTCAAAAAAGCGCACTGCTAACGCCTCAAAAGTGCTTGAAAAGCGCAGCGTGTTTTATGAGAAGTTTTAAAGCTCCTCAGTGTGAAAGCAGCCTTAGAGCCCATTCACACAAGGACCACTTGTCAGGCGACCTAGTCGCCTGACAAGTCGCCTCCCATTCTGTGCTATGGAACCGTTCTAAGGGGAGCGACGCAAGTCGCTCCGACTTAGAAAAAGGTTCCTGTACGACTTCGGGGGCGACTTGGGGCGACTTGCATAAACTTCTATACAGAAGTCGTTTTGCAAGTCGCCCGGGCAGTCAATTGCAGGTCGCCTCGCTGAGGCGACCTGCAAGTCGTGTTGCCCCTGTGTGAACGGGGTCTAAATGATTGACCTGGGGGGTAGGGTGTGGCACTAGTTTGCTAAGCAAGCCAAGTAGATTGCAAATATAAGCCCAGCACAGTGAATCTCAGCTTCTCTTCCAAGAGACTAATAGCAGAGCAGATCTGAACATATTTAGTCATTATTACACATAGTATTGTGCAATCAGCTTACAGAAAAGAGGATCCAATATTTGCTTTTTTAAGAGTTGCTTGAGCATCACTGCGATATGTTTTGTTATATTCTATAAAGATTCTTTTACTTGCTAAATGACAGATATGAACCCATGTTGTTTTTCACATTAAACAGAAGATATACATCCATCTACGGAATGACCATGGACCACATCTCCTGAAAAAGAGATGAGAAAAATATGCCGATCTGTGCCAGACAACAAACAAGAATCATAAATAATTTCACAGCAACCTAAACCTCTATCAAATGTTAATTTGTGAAACAAGGATTGTATAAAAATAATAAAAATATGTTATCAATAAATAAAATATAAATGTGAATAAAAGAAAATTGACCACAAACTTCTAGTTTACCATTAAAAAGAATTTAATTTTGACCTTGGATATGTTTAAACATATATATATTATATATACACTCACCGTCCACTTTTAGGTACTAGGTACACCTGTTCAATTGCTTGGTAACACACATATTGCTAATCAGCCAATCACATGGGAGCAACCAGGCCCGGACTGGCCATAGGGCAGACCGGGCATTTGCCCGGTGGGCTGGGGCCTCCAGCTCCATAGCCTGTTGATGATCAGGCTGCACAGTGGGAGGTAAGCGGTGCCCGCGGCCTGGACAGGGCTAACACAGGCCGCGGCCGCCGCTCACCCACTGCTATGCGGCTGTGCCTGTGTCACCTCTGGGCTCCGGCGCAACTACTATAGCAGCTGAGCGGCTGAGCTGTGTGTCTCTCTCACACACACAGCTCAGCCAACGCTGACAGTTCCACTGCTCCTCCTCTTCCCGCCCCTCTACTCTGTCTGCTCCACCCACACCCCCTGCGTCTGCCCCGCCCACACATCCCCGGGGAGTTGTGAAGGAAGGAAGATTTAAAAGCTGCAGGCAGCCCGCTCCTGAGCCTCATCCTGGGGTGAGTAAGCTCACCCTCTCTCCTTGCCTTCCAGTCCAGTGTATATATATAAAACAAATTTAAGGGGTGTTCTGTGGACTCTGATACAAGAGGGGTGCTTTGGTGAGCATCGACCCCCTTAAATCAGCGTTCCCCTTTACATTAGAGTCCACAGAGCTCCCCTTTACAGTAAGTGGGGGCTCAGTGCGGACTCTGATGTAAGGGGGCTCAGTGCAAACTCAGATGTAAGGGGGCTCTGTTCAGACTCTGATGTAAGACACCTCTGTGCAGACTCTGATGTAAGGGGGCTCTGTGCGGACTCTGATGTAAGGGGGCTCAGTGCAGATTCTGATGTAAGGGGGCTCTGTGCGGACTCTGATGTAAGGGGGCTCTGTGCGGACTCTGATGTAAGGGGGCTCTGTGCGGACTCTGATGTAAGGGGGCTCTGTGCGGACTCTGATGTAAGGGGGCTCTGTGCGGACTCTGATGTAAGGGGGCTCAGTGCAAACTCAGATGTAAGGGGGCTCAATGCGGACTCTGATGTAAGGGGGCTCTGTTCAGACTCTGATGTAAGACACCTCTGTGCAGACTCTGATGTAAGGGGGCTCTGTGCGGACTCTGATGTAAGGGGGCTCAGTGCAGATTCTGATGTAAGGGGGCTCTGTGCGGACTCTGATGTAAGGGGGCTCTGTGCGGACTCTGATGTAAGGGGGCTCTGTGCGGACTCTGATGTAAGGGGGCTCTGTGCGGACTCTGATGTAAGGGGGCTCAGTGCGGACTCCGATGTAGGGGGGGCTCTGTGCGTACTCTGAAGTAAGGGGGCTCTGTGCGGACTCTGATGTAAGGGGGCTCTGTGCGGACTCTGATGTAAGGGGGCTCAGTGCAAACTCAGATGTAAGGGGGCTCAATGCGGACTCTGATGTAAGGGGGCTCTGTTCAGACTCTGATGTAAGACACCTCTGTGCAGACTCTGATGTAAGGGGGCTCTGTGCGGACTCTGATGTAAGGGGGCTCAGTGCAGATTCTGATGTAAGGGGGCTCTGTGCGGACTCTGATGTAAGGGGGCTCTGTGCGGACTCTGATGTAAGGGGGCTCTGTGCGGACTCTGATGTAAGGGGGCTCTGTGCGGACTCTGAAGTAAGGGGGCTCTGTGCGGACTCTGATGTAAGGGGGCTCAGTGCGGACTCCGATGTAGGGGGGGCTCTGTGCGTACTCTGAAGTAAGGGGGCTCTGTGCGGACTCTGATGTAAGGGGGCTCAGTGCGGACTCTGATGTAGGGGGGGCTCTGTGCGGACTCTGATGTAAGGGGGCTCAGTGCGGACTCTGATGTAAGGGGGCTCCGTGCAGACTCTGATGTAAGGAACCTCAGTGCGGACTCTGATGTAAGGAACCTCAGTGCGGCCTCTGATGTAAGGAACCTCTGTGCGGACTCTGATGTATGGAAGCAGGGGGCAGGAGGAGCTGGAGATCTGCCACAGTGAGTAGAGAGTAAAAGGGGGGGGCATGATTGCAGGGACACTGTAATATACTGTAAAAGGGCACTGTAATCATTACAGTGCATGCAGTCCCCTCTATATTTATATCAGTGTTCCTGCACATTACAGCGTGGAGGACCGACATCCCCCCCCCCCGGTCAATGGAAAAATTGGCTGCTCAGTCTAAAATGCCCGGGCCTATTTTTTGTCCCAGTCCAGGACTGGGAGCAACTCAATGCATTTAGTCATCTAGATGTGGTAAAGTTGACTTGCTGAAGTTCAAACCGAGCATCAGAATGGGAAAGAAAGGGGATTTAAGTGACTTTGAAAGTGGCACGGTTGTTGGTGCCAGACGGGCTGGTCTGAGCGTTTCAAAAGTTGCTGATCTCCTGGAATTTTCATGCACAACCATCTCTCGGGTTTACAGAGAATGGTCCCAAAAAGAGTAAATATCCAGTGAGTGTCAGTTGTATGAAGGAAAATGCCTTGTTGATGTCAGAGGAGAATGGGCAGACTGGTTCCAGATGATAAAAAGACAACAGTAACTCAAATATCCACTTGTTACAGCCAATGTATGCAGAATACCATCTCTGAATGCACAACACATCGAACCTTGAAGCAAATGGGCTACAGCAGCAGAAGACCGCACCAGGTGCCACTCCTGTCAGCTAAGAACAGGAAACTGAGGCTACAATTCACACAGGCTCACCAACTGAAGATTGGAAAAA